>NC_132797.1:65740515-66042427 GCF_048594095.1 Paramormyrops kingsleyae
CAACCCTGGATATACGAGGAAATAGCAGCCCGAACGACAGGCCAATATAAAAAAGAATCTAATGGGAAGAAAAACGTATTATTCAGTAATAATATGTACATGTTCACCATTCCTTTATTATTCCATATCTCCAGTTAATGAGCAAGACATTAGTTCTGGCATGAGCTAAAGAGCTGGGAATAAGCTGGTCTTGATTGATTCTGATTGTGCCTGACTGGCCATCATTGCTGGTAATTCACCACCAATGGGTGTCTGATTTACATAAGCAGCTGGTCCAATTAAACGATGAAGCTGCTTTTCTGGAGAGTACGGAACATATATCGGCTCGTTAGTGTGCTCCCCACTCAGACGAGTGCCATTAATTACTCACGGCCTGCCATTGCACTGCAGCTAATGGAAGCACTGGATGTAAAGAGGGCCACAGAGTTTGAGGCCACGGTACAGTGTGTCCAGGTTTAAATACCTTCATCAGACTCAGCGGGCTAGGACAGCGTGCCAGTGATCAGGAGGTCACTTGTGCAAATCCCAGGATTGACAGAATGATTTCACTGCTGGGTCCCTAAGCAAGGCCCCTATCCCCCAATTGCTTCATAGACTGTCAGAGCCCACCTTCTCAACTTGTACATCGCTTTAGATAAAAGCATCTGCTAAATGTGGCCTTCATGCTGAAGTATCACACAACTTAGATGGAAAAAGATAGAAGGATGGGGGAAAATGAATGAGCTTGGCACTGGGGTGAGACATGGGCAACTTGTCACCTCTTAAGCTGTTACACTTAATCCCAGGACTCTCAGGCTTGATATATAAAGACCTACGGCTGGAGTCAGTGCTGTTGCCCTGTCTGGGCTGTGGTTTGCTATTATTGCCCTTTAATCACCATTATTTGTTTCTAAGAAAAACCACAAGCCGATCTCTACACACTTATATCCTACTTCAGGTTTGAATCCTTTTTTGCTGAGATGTCCTTGACATCACAAAGCTTTGCTAATGCAAACTCTCCCAAAATAACAAAGCATGAAGTCCATTTCTGGAAATGTACTTATTCTTCTTGCTTTTACTCTTACATCTCCCCATTTCATTTTCTCCAACCCCCCCATAGTTTTTCCTCCTACGATTTGTTAATGCGAATGATGCAAAGACCCTCCTGGAACCAGCTAACAAATGATGATGCCTTGTGTTTATACAGCTCTGGAAAAAAATTAAGAGACCGCACCATATTTTTAAGAATCTGCGTTTTTATATCCTGGTTTCATTCCGATGGTAGACGGCTGCACTACACAGCAGGCTGCTTCCAGGCTCAAAATGTCTAATCCCATTGTAGACAAGAACAACGTAAAGCAGGAGATATTGAAAACAGAGTAAAGGGCAGAAGTGACTTTCTAATACCAGAGATGACTGTTAACTTATCCAACAGGGCCTCATAAATCGGAAGATGACATCAGTTGATCTTCAAAGGGAATGGGAAATATTAAGTTCCGGTGTGAAGTGATCTGCTAGGACAGTTTGTATCAGGCTCCTAGAAGCAGGACTGAAGTCCCATAAAGCACGGAATGAGAGGAGATGCAGTGGGTTTGCAAAAAAAGAAACAAAAAAAATATATTTTACACAGGTGCATACCCATAAATTGAGAAATGAGTGCAACTGAAAATTTTACTGTGGTTTCTTAATTTTTTCCAGAGATGTACTTAGTGTTAATGAATGAGAACAGAATGAAGAGGAAAATAACCTGTAATTGGTCCTTGATTTTATCTGCATGGCTGCCTGACGTATGACATCACAGACTCTGGGGCGTCGCTCAGCTCTGTGACCGACTGTGTGTGGCATGAGACCGTGCTGGGAAGAAAGTCAGGAGGTTTGTCTTTGATGACCTGTCTCGTCTTCATCTTATCTGCGGGTGGGTGGGGAGAGATGGACCCCTGTCTTCAGTGTTTGCTTTTTTTCTTCTTTGGGATGCAAGAAACAGTTCTGGAGATAAAAAAAAAAAAGTGATGACTTAGAAGTAAAGTATGAATGCAGTGAAGATAACCAGATTTGTCAGGTCATGTGTAATCATGAAGACTTGATCTTCACAGAGCTTTTCCAAAATTATGCATTTTGCACTGCATCCCAGCTGCTGAACATGCCTCCACCTGACCTGAAAGGAATGCCAGCGGGGCTGCTTGAAGGAGCCAGCAGGGGGCAGTGTAGCACACTGCCAGCTTCAGGCTTTCAACTGGTGGCAGTAGAGGACTGCAACAATGGCATCATTGATATTTGGCTCTCAGATATTTGTTTTCTCCTGTGCTTTTCCTAACGCTTCCACTCTTTCTGTTTTCCCAATGCCACTGTTTTGCTATTGTATCGCAGTCTGGTTTGCCCAGTCATGGCTTCAATCACATCCATCCATCCATTTTGTGTACCCGCATATCCTATTCAGGGTTGTGCTGGGTCTGGAGCTGTTATAGATGTAGAAATCATCTATCTATCTATCTATCTATCTATCTATCTGCACACATATATTTCCTGTATGTGTGTGCAGTGAAATATTTTAAGGCACTGGACGCCAACACATTGCCTGTGTGCTACTACTGCCTTGCATAGCACATTTTAGAAATTGGATCGATTATGCCTATGTTAATTTGTATTTTGCTTATACACACCTTGGACAAGGAGCGCCATGCGGTCACAGAGTTCTGCAGAGTGGACATGAAAGGATAAGTAATTTAACTGTCACCACCCACCTGAGTCAACAACTCTTAGCATAGACTCCAAAACCCACACCCCAGTCGTCATTTTTTTCAAGTCGCCACAATCTTGTACAAAAAACCGTAACTCCTCACATTGTTTTCTTTGTAGAAATGGCTAAATGACAAACCATCGCCCAAACAGGGACTTGAACCCTGGATCCTCAGATTAAAAGTGTGATGCTTTGGCAACTGATTTAAAACTGAGGAACAATAGTGTATTTGAGAAGGGGAGGAAAGTGGAAAGAAGTGGTTGAAAGTGAAAGAAAGGGGAAACGAAAAAATGAAGGAACAGTGGAGGAGGGGAGAAAAAGGAAGAGAAAAGACAAGCATTGTTGGTTCAGCTGTGCATTACATGTGATAGAGTACCTTTTTTTGTGAAACATTATAAAACTTACTTTTTGCCTGTTTTTGACGGTGGGAAGCATTGATCCGAAGGTCATGAGTTCAAGCCCAGTTTGGAACATTTTTACCGAACCATAAATATTCAACTATGTTGAGAAAGTATTGAATTAAATCATTAATGAAATAATTTAAAATCCTGAACTCTGTGTTGTTTAATTTAAGTGGGCCTACAGTAATTCTCCGGAGTATAATAGTGTGTGCCAAACTCAATGCCATGATTCCTGAGACGGCTCTGATTATTTTTTTGCAAATTTCCAAGAGTAATTTATAGTGCTATATGACTGGTTGTAAAAAATAATAATTAACAGCAAAATTTTACATGTTATATGCTTATAGCTTTGATTCAAATGGGCCAAGGAAGAGAGTAGACTTGAAATTTTATATTTATAAATAATATTTTTAAAATATATGACAAAAAATAAAAATAAAAAGACACACAATAATATTAATAAATAACCATTTTCACCCACTACACATAACAATTTAAACCACTACAATTTTCACACACACACACACACACACACACACACACACACACACACACACACACACACAATAGGTATAGCAGCAGGGATTGGAGGTGTTACCTCTATGGTGACAGAACCTTGGGTAGGCTTAGGAGTTGTAGCAGAAACTGGATGAGGTGCAGAAACTTCAGGCTGATGTGTAATTGATAACCTTGAACCTGCTATATGTGGATTTGCTAACACAAACTCTCCCAAAATAACAAAGCATGAAGTCAATTTCTGGAAATGTACTTACTCTTCTTGCTATATGTGTTTGCATATGGAGGTACAGTCCTCCTTCTATCCACTGCCTGTCCTGCAGTGTTTGCAGGTGAGCGGTAGTGATGCTGGGGGCCAGAACATGGCAGAGGGGTAGTGGCACGCGATGAGAATCAGTCTTTACCAGTCCTGTTGTTAAGCTGGGACTGGATGTTTGTGAGGATGCAGAAGGTGATGCTTATGCACTTTCTGGGACAGGTGACACTGAATTTGCTGGCCCAGGGGACACTGAACTCGCTCGAGCAGAGGGCTCTGCACTTCCAGTTGGCTACATAAGCACAGAAATGAAAAGTTGTTTTAATAAATAAAGCAAGATTAATCATATCACATACTTGTTGTGCCCCAAACAGGGCTATCTGTCCCCTGTGCATCATTGCTCTGCTTCATTGTTTAATGTGAGGTATGTATAAAAAGAGAAACTATTATCTATCTATTAGGTAAGGCAAGTTTATTTGTATAACAGAAGTGCTTTATAGAAATAATTCAAAAGAAAGAGCATAAATAAAAAGAAAATAACAAATAAAAACAAATTAAAGCATATACCCTTTTGCAAATTAATTGAAATAAATTCAACATATCAACATTTCAATATATAATATGACCTCCTCCCTCAGCTTTTTAGTAACATTTGGATGTGATTGGCATAGAATCCAACAAATTTGTCTTTGATGATCTTGGGGTCCCAGTATCATACTTCATTTAACATCAGAATAAGCTTATCTTTTATGGTACAGTCCATTCCTTCTTGCAGATTGACCGCAGATTCTCTGTAGGTTTTAAATCCAGAGAGTTTCCTGGCCAGTCAAAAACCTTTTGTTTTTCTTCTTGTTGATGAAATTCCTCCCCATTTTTGACATATGGCACAGGGCTAGATCATGCTGAATGAGCCCCTGACCCGTCAGGAAATGTAACAATGATGAAATTTCCTACATATGACAAACATATGTAACACCAGCCCATTGCATAAGTCACTAATGAAGGCATATTGTTGGCTTTCCAGAATGAAACTGAAAATCAGATTGTAAACAAGTTACTATTTCAATTAATTTCCCCAAAGGTAATAAAATCGAGATTTTTAAAATGAAAACAAAATGAATGAAAATAAGATAAGTAAAATAAAAACATTGCTCAGCTGAATAATTAGAATGATCTTTTTTCCCCATATCTAAGATTCTCTTGATTGAAGATTTGATTTATGTACAGTTATGCAAGTACAAAATGCAATGAGCCCCAACTGAAACTGTCTAATAAAGAGAACAAAAGATCAATTAGAAACATAAGGTTAAAGATTAGATTAAACTACAAGAATCCTAAAGCTGAAATCTATAGACTAAATGATTAAATTCAAAATTAGTGAAATGAGAGCAAATGAAATAAAGACAAATAAAGGAATCTTGTCATCTTACCAGTACATCTTATCGAGAAAGCTGGAATGTCTGATCGCAGTTATGTCCGAGGTCCATAGTAAATGATATACACTGATCGAGAGATGCCTGTAGCATGTAACTATTGGCTACTATAAAGAATGCATTACATGAGCATAAATCACCGATATTATAAAACATACTTGACAATACTTAAAAGTTGCATATCATGCAATCTTAATATGAGGATTCTCAGTACCAACTGGCCAAGATAAGCAATTTTGGATAATGGTGAAGATAATTGGTTTTTCAGTTATTTTGTCAGAAAGATGGAGATTCTCAGCAGTGATTATCCGAGATAGGCAATTTTGGAGAGCGGCAGAGCTTATTGGTGGTGATTGTTTTTTGTCAGAAAGATGGAGATTCTGAATTAGCATGTGAAAAAAAGGGCAATTTAGGACAATGGCGGAGGTCTTTGGCCATGTATGTTGGAATTGTTGGAGAACGGTGGAGCTGATTGGCTGTGAATTTTGGAAAGCGATGAAGGTAGTTGACTGGAGATGCACAGACCAGGCTGGTCCAGGCTGACATGATAGCATTACACAGCTTTGTCGGCTGCACCTTCATGATTTGAAGCTCCTGTTCCACCACATCCAATGTGTGCTCTATTGGATTGAGATCTGGTGACTATGAAGGCCATTTCAGGAGAGTGAACTGCCATCAACAAGCCATACTGCCCAGACAACCGCCACTCACTGGACGTTTTTACTTTTTCAGTCAATTACATTGTGAACCATAGATATACAGTACATACATACATTACGTACTCAGAAGTAATGTTTTTGCTCATAGGTTCAAACGACATGAAAGGATTTCCACCAGGCACCGTTACCAGAGATGCATGGGACAAAAATAGGCTAAAATTTGCACTCGTCCTGATAAAACTTGTTTAACATGTGGGAGAGAGAAATGGAACAAATTCTGTCAAATTCACCTTCGGGAAAAAGATGATGAACGGCGAAAGTTTGTCGTGAAGGTGCGATTTTGGTCAGGGAACTCACAGTGTCGTGATGTGTTTATGATTACAATTATTTGTTATTCACAATGTCTGCAGCCAAGTTAACGGGATTTATTTTATAGAGTTTTAAAACCCACATAATCTTTACAGATTATTTCTTTTCTGTAAAAGGTACGAAACTCTAGATTGCATATAAAGTTTCTGGAGATTTATGTAGGCCTACAAAACATAGAGCTTTACTTGTTGACTGGCAGGGAAAGGACCTTTTTCTTCTTTTGGCATATTTAGCACAATTCACATCCTATCCACGACTGACTTGAAAGACTAATTAAATTTGCTAATAGTTAATTTACTGAGTATAGGCTTACCTCAGGTCAAGCGTGGTGACAGTTACAGATGAAGTTGATAGTTACAGATTTTCCTAAATACAAAGGAATATGAATAGTAATAGTAACATTAACTAAAGCAGAAATTAACTAGAGCTGGGGGATGTATACTCTAAGAAAACTCTGAATACACTATACTCTGTAAAATTTGAATTTCTTTATAATTCACTAAGTTCTTTTCAGTCAGACGTTAAATCTTCACTGAGATGAAGCAGCTGCGGTACCTGTATCATCCATAAGCCCCTTAGTGAGTCTGTCTCGGTGGATATATATGCTGCTAGAGCTACCACCTGTTCAAGGTTAACTAGGGTGACTGTAGCATTAAGGGCGATGTTTCTTCTACAGTCTCGTAAGAAGGTTTGTGCTATTGGGGCCGGAGCACTATGAAAGTGGATCGTTATCAGTGGAGTTGATTTTTATTTAGCTGAGACTTTCGGGATAAACAAACGTCTATAATAGTGTTGTCAGCTGTCAGGGTTGTGCGCTTGAATTCGATCTCGTTGGCTAGTAGGAGACCCCCCATAACCGAATGACTGTACGACTTATTACAAATACGTACGGTATATCTGTTTAACAGGCCTATGTAAACTACTAATTAATCGGTCTAATATGTTGTATCATATGTATAGCATATGTATAATGATGTGTCCTCCTCATAGACTCCTCAAAATCATTGCTGAATGTTTAGAAACCACTTTTCAGTCGTGCGGAGCAAACAATGAGTTAACCAAACACAAATAATTTATTTAAGATTATAGACAAACTAAGTTTTATGCAGTTTTCTATATAGACTACTAGATATTTATAAGTATGTGTACAGTACTACTATAAAATATAAACTATTATTATTACTATTGTTACTGTAGGCTATGTGTGCAATATGTGGCACATCTGATGCAGTTGTTATGGTCCTTCAAACCTTGACCAGCAGTCTACGGCGCTTAAATTATTTTCATACCAAGATGACGTGCGATCAGGTGGATCGAGACGAATCGCTTTTAAGGACGTCAAAACACAAGTTAAACATTCATAATCCGGTCACAGTTTCGTAGCGACTGGTGGATGCTCCGAGGCCACTTACTCCTGCAAACAGATTCGTGACACGAAGAATCATACGAGCTACAGACCTGAATATATCTCGGCAGCTGCTTGTGTTGCCTAACATGCATTTAGTGTTTCTTCTAGGATCTGGGATTGTGGAGCGCAATATCGCTGAATTTAGGAGGGCGACATGAGAGCAGCTTGATCCGACGCTTCGTTTTGGAAACATCGCTAAGGTAGGACATGTCGTTTCTTACACTAATAAAACGTTTTTCAAAGTTCACGTTTTCTGCTCAAGGCATTAATAATAGTACCTTATATGCCTTGCAAAAACATCGGAAAGTGTGATCTGTCAGTGCTGTCACGAGTTTCTTATAAATGATGCTTAATTTTAATATATATCTGTAAGATAGTCATCATCATCGAGGTTTTTGTTAACAACAACAACAATAGTAATAATAATAATGATAACAATGATGATGTTAGTTGGACTGTACACAACTACCAAACCAACACCACAAGAACTTGCACCGTGCACTGCTGTCGTTAATGGGTTAAGGAGGCAAACTGTAATTCCCGGTTTATCGGAACCCTTCGGCTTGCTGTCAATTCGGCTGCGACCCAGATTTATGAAATATGGACCGCTTTTCAGGTTTAATACAAAAGAGAGTAAATTCACGCCTCACGCCTAAATCAGATTTAAAAAATATGACAAATGTAAGTATTTTGTTGGACAAACTGTGGTTTAGTTTTATAAGTCTACATGTGCACACAAACAAATGAACGATAATTAAATATCAGCTGCAGACCACTGACCCAAAAAAGCATTCTGCAACCGAATTAAAGAACCTACTTACTTTATACATGTAATGTATAAATTACTCGCCTGATTGAACGTAATTCCACCGCTGGTCTGTTTATAATTGAAGAACGGGACACCTGTTTAAAATTAAAAGTCTTATTGTTAACCATAGCAAACAGAATAAAACATATGCACCTAACAACAGACAACCTTGACATTTCAGACATAGCAAGTTTGGAATATGTATGAGTGTTGTGGCTGATTGGAGTGCATTTATGTAGGTGTGTTGTGTCCTTGGATCTGGTGTATGTTTTTTGTGAAGCAAAAGGGGTTTATTGAACTAAATGCACAAAGTCTGGAAACAACCAGGACCACGAGGGATCCAAAAACGGGAGGACTGGAAACAAGGAAGGACACAGGCAAGAGGAAGGTTTGACATTAATGACCAGACTTGGGAACACAGGACAAACGAGTAACAGACATAGCTTGTTATGGCCATGACAGGGAGGAGGCAGGCAAGGATTTGACAGTACCTCCCACAGGGAACACAGGCCAGAGTAAAACAAAGGCAGGACAGGGCAATGAGACAGGGACTGAGACGCGATGAACTGGAAATGGGGGATGTCCGGGGAGTTGGGTGGGACTCTGGGATGTGGACGCTCCAGTGAGGTGGAGCCCGTCTGGACTGCAGGACCTGAAGGCGTTGGAGGGCCAGCAGGGCTGGAGGGCGGTGAGGGGACTGCAGGACAGGAGCAGGAAGGCGGCGAGGGGACTGCAGGACAGAAGCAGGAGGGCGGCGACATCGACTGAATGGAAAATCTGGGAGACAGACACAAGATGGTATATCCCCGTCTTCCTTTCTGAGAGATGGAGATTTGGCTAGCCCCTCTCCTGGGCCCCAGCCAACACCAGTGGTTGCCCCAGGACCCAGGACCAGGTTGGCCTAAGCCTTCAGTTGAGGCAGAGGCACATGGAGTGGGGCTCAGGGTAAGGCCCAGAGGGTCCCACTCTAAGTCCTGCGGTAGGGCATCCTCCGACCACTCCAATCCGGGCTGGTAGTGACAGGAAACGATGAGGCGGGCGCCGGCCAGACAGACATCGGGAAGCAGCAAGGGGGGTGCTGGCCGGACATCAGGGGACAGGGCTGGATCTGACGGGACATCCGGAGGTGAGCAGGGCAAAGCCAGGTCACTTGGAGGCAAGCAGGGCAAAGCGGCTCTCTCTGGGCTGGGAGCCTGGAGTTGAGGCAGAGTGGCCTGAACTGGGTCCCATGAGATGGGCTTGAAGTTGGGTTCAGCCCACTTCTTCTGCTTCTGGTTTTGGTGTCTAGAGACGGCGGGCAGAGCAGCAGCGAGCTTTGTCTCGGAGATGAGGGGCTCCAGAGGGAGCAGTGAGAGCAGGTCATCAGAGTTGCAGCAACGCCCCTGGTATGCTGTGTCCATATTGGAGGGGCGATCTGCACACCAGGATACTCCCAGAGGTCTTCCTCCTCTTCCAGCTCCTCCAGATCACTATCACTTAGCAGGTTAATCAGTGGGTTATTCATAAATCACCAAGGTTTGAAGACCGGAGTCTCAGGCTGAGGTGAGAGACTGGGCACAGAGGAAAGCATGCAAGCGGATACCTAGAGCAGGAGTGCCCAATCTTATCGGCAAAGGGCCGGTGTGTATGAAGGTTTTTGGGATAAGCTGTAGGTCAGCTGTTCAAACCCAGGTGTGAGGACTCTTCAGTCCTCTAATTCGTGACCTAATTAGGGAGTTGCAGCGAAAACCTGCAAACACACTGGCCCTTTGCGGATAAGATTGGCCACACCTGACCTAGAGTGACATTGGCTCCCAGGAGTAGTTGTGTGGCCATTTGAGGAGTCTTGGCATTCTTTCCAGACAATGAGGGATGAAGGACTTGGGAGCAGACATGGGAACAAACAATGGGGTTTTATTTAACTCAGACAAACGGGATCACGAGGGATCCAAACCAGGAGCACAGAACTAAAGAAGGAACAGATTACAACGTGGGCTGACATTAATGCCAAGATTGGGGAACTCAGAACTGACAAGCACTTAAATACAAGACTAATGAAGGAGTGCACAAGAGGCAGTTGGGAGTGATTCCCAAGTTCAGGAACAGGAGGTAAGACAACAAGTAACAGACATGGCTCGTTAGGACCATGCTAAGGAAGAAACAAGAAGGTGCGATAGGCAGGGCATGACACTTTGGTTCCCCTGTAAAAACACCACCGTCTGTCAGGAATGTGGCCAAGTCTAATAGTTCCATAACCCTGAAGTGTCACATGTGACCTTAGACCAGTGGTTCTCAATCCAGTTCCTGTTGCCCTCGTCCCCCCCACCAGAATGTTTTCATTCCAGCCCACACTGCTTTCAACCTGCCACATTCATTATTAGCTTATTAAGGACCATATAAGCCTGATTAAGGTAGGGTTGGAATGAAAACATTCTGGCCGGGAGGGTTGCCAGGAACAGGATTGAGAACCACTGCCCTAGAGAATTAGGGCGCACAGATCGGCAGTGTGTTCCCTGCACTGGCCACCCCTGAGATGTCACCTAACTGGGGATGGTGCTGCCACATACTGAGTGGGCTTTTGTCAGCCATTGATCTCTGAGCTTCCGATTACTTGTACCCTCAAGGATCTGCCAGTTTTTTCTGACAATGTGGGTTTGGCTTTTGTTCCTCACTGACGGCATACTTCCCCCCTCAAGCACTTCATAAATGTGAGTCTTTCATTAAAATAATTGGTATCATCCTACAAATGATTTTTTTTGCTGTTTTTGCCTGTTTCCATGAATGCTTAGCTATAACTTATTACATTTTACTGTATTCTAAGGTGATCGATTTAGACAGCAAAAGCTCTGAGGGAATTTACTTGCATTGTTCGCAAGGGCGTAACTTTGGCTGGAACATTGGGGGATTGAGGTCTCCACCTATTACGGGGGAAACATGATTACTGGGGGGGTTGTATTAGCTGGTTTTGATTTATTGGGGGGGGCTACAACCCCCCAACCCCCCCCCCCCCCATTATTTTTGCCCATGATTGTTCTTTAGATGCTCTTTGTGTTGTGCTGTGTTTTATGCTCTCATGTTAACCCAAATTAATATCTTTGTATATCACATACAGTAGGTTGGCATGCTGGTCAATGTTTTCTGTTGAGTTCCCTCTGGTTGGGATGTAGGATGAAATCATGCAAGATGGATCTGAATAGGGGATAGGATGTTTAATTGAGAAAAGCAGGGTGATTTTAGGGGAGCAAGGCTGGCTACACGGTCAAAGGAGATTCAAAGAGAAAACCGCTATTTTGGCAGGAGCTGAAGTGAAAACGCCAGACAGGCTGAGGACTGGAAAAGCTTAGACTTGTCTGGAGATGTAGACTTTGCTCACAGGGTTAGGGGGGGTTGAGATTTCATAAGGTTACTAAATTTAGCTATTTCTGGACAATGGTGTATAAAAGCATCTGTTGACTTTACAGATGTTGTTCCTTATGTGTTTGTGTGCTGGCATGCAAATCTATGTATGATGACAGAACCTACCCAAATTTCCTATGCTTGGGAGCTGGGTTCAGCATTAAAAGTGGCTACTTCTGCGTATCTACACTCACCTAAAGGATTATTAGGAACACCTGTTCAATTTCTCATTAATGCAATTATCTAATCAACCAATCACATGGCAGTTGCTTCAATGCATTTAGGGGTGTGGTCCTGGTCAAGACAATCTCCTGAACTCCAAACTGAATGTCAGAATGGGAAAGAAAGGTGATTTAAGCAATTTTGAGCGTGGCATGGTTGTTGGTGCCAGACGGGCCGGTCTGAGTATTTCACAATCTGCTCAGTTACTGGGATTTTCACGCACAACCATTTCTAGGGTTTACAAAGAATGGTGTGCAAAGGGAAAAACATCCAGTATGCGGCAGTCCTGTGGGTGAAAATGCCTTGTTGATACTAGAGGTCAGAGGAGAATGGGCCGACTGATTCAAGCTGATAGAAGAGCAACTTTGACTGAAATAACCACTCGTTACAACCGAGGTATGCAGCAAAGCATTTGTAAAGCCACAACACGCACAACCTTGAGGCAGATGGGCTACAACAGCAGAAGACCCCACCGGGTACCACTCATCTCCACTACAAATAGGAAAAAGAGGCTACAATTTGCACGAGCTCACCAAAATTGGACAGTTGAAGACTGGAAAAATGTTGCCTGGTCTGATGAGTCTCGATTTCTGTGGAGACATTCAAATGATAGAGTCAGAATTTGGCGTAAACAGAATGAGAACATGGATCCATCATGCCTTGTTACCACTGTGCAGGCTGGTGGTGGTGGTGTAATGGTGTGGGGGATGTTTTCTTGGCACACCTTAGGCCCCTTAGGGCCAATTGGGCATCGTTTAAATGCCACGGCCTACCTGAGCATTGTTTCTGACCATGTCCATCCCTTTATGACCACCATGTACCCATCCTCTGATGGCTACTTCCAGCAGGATAATGCACCATGTCACAAAGCTCGAATCATTTCAAATTGGTTTGAACATGACAATGAGTTCACTGTACTACAATGGCCCCCACAGTCACCAGATCTCAACCCAATAGAGCATCTTTGGGATGTGGTGGAACGGGAGCTTCGTGCCCTGGATGTGCATCCCACAAATTTCCATCAACTGCAAGATGCTATCCTATCAATATGGGCCAACGTTTCTAAAGAATGCTTTCAGCACCTTGTTGAATCAATGCCACGTTGAATTAAGGCAGTTCTGAAGGCGAAAGGGGGTCAAACACCGTATTAGTATGGTGTTCCTAATAATCCTTTAGGTGAGTGTATATTCTTTAAATAAATGCTTTGGAGCATAGAGTCAGTGGTGTTCCATTCAAACAAATAGATTATGCATCTTCTCTCTTGCTTCCTGTGAGTTTCAGTCAGATATCAGTGTGCACACATGCATTTGTATAATTGACATTTTAAAAAAATAATGTATTTCCTCCAGAAAAATATGCTCTTATAATAGAGGCAGATACAAATGCAATACCTAAGAATGCAAAGGATCTTTGGCCTTTTTTTGTGCTGGACGGAGCTCGGCTGCACAGGTGGATCACTTTCCCATCCCTGACACCAAAACCCCAAGATTATAATGCTCTGGCTCACATTTTAAATGTCACACAATAGATTATTACTGTGATAAAGGATTATGGGAGAATGTGAAGTTTGCCAAACAAAAAGATTTTGTGCCAGGATATAAACTCATACCACAAAATTTAAATGGAATTAGGGCATTTCTTAAAAAAACTCTTGGGTAACTTATCAGGTGATTGTTGTCAATACCATTGAACAATTATCTCAATTTAATGGTACTGCTTGTTTTGTGTACTGCGATCTTCAGCTATCACATTAACCTATAACATTAACCATATAGATATAGACTCCTTCTGGGGAAAAAATGTTCTTTTAGGAATCAATTGTGCTTGTTTTGTTTTGCATATGGTATTTTAGGCCACCAGAGGATGATTTTTGACCTTATGCCTGTCGAGACATGTGAGCGTAGCCTTTTCAAAGCCTCCTATTTGTTGAGCTTCATCATGACCACATTTGCTAATCAATACCTCATGAGGTTAATCGACAGATCAAGTTAATTAATTTAACGAGCTGTTGGTGAAATTCAAAGAATATGAATGGCTGGGATGCCCCTGAGGAGAGGTTTGGGAACTGAGGTGGTGTTCATCCATCCATCCAATTTCTGAAACTGTTTATCCTATTCAGGGTACAAGACAGGGGACCACCAAGAACGTGGCGCCAGATAATTCATTCATCCATCCATCGTCCAACCTGCTTATCCTACTGGGTCGCAGGGGGTCTGGAGCCTATCCCGGAAGCAATGGGCACGAGGCAGGGAACAGCACAGGTGGATGGGGGGCCAGCCCATTGCAGGGTACACTCACACACCACTCACTCACACATGCACACCTAAGGGCAATTTAGCAACGCCAATTAGCCTCAGCACGTCTTTGGACTGTGGGGGGAAACTGGAGTACCTGGAGGAAACCCCACGACAACACGGGGAGAACATGCAAACTCCACACACATGTGACCCAGGTGGAGACTCGAACCCAGGTCCCAGAGGTGCGAGGCAACAGTGCTAACCACTGCACCACCATGCCACCCCCAGATAATTCATTTAAACATTATTTTCTCTCATAGCCTAAGACTTTTGTTCGACAAATGTAGCTCAGCTAGACAGTAGTCACATGTTCTGATGACAAGATTCTATCACTACACTGATTCTATTGTACAGCTATTGTGCTGGTATTGGCACTTAACACCGACCATTTGTGTCGCTGTCACCATGGTAACTATAAGAAACAGCCTTGGCAATGCACATACATGGTCGGCACCTGCGGAGAGTGTCGGAATGCCCTGGTCATGCGCAATGGCTAATTGCCATTTACTTACCTGAAACAGGCAAACGGGCCCTTTCCTCGTATCTAACAGACTGCGGCAACAGGCAGAGCTCATTGAAGCTCTTGCCTTCATTTCCATATGTATAATTAGCCAGGGAACAATCTGAAGCCCGTTATTGAATTTGCGTCAGTTATCCCATCGACAGAACAAGCCGCGGCTAACGCTACGCAGCTGGTCGATAACACCTGTCAGATACTATTTGGCATTTGGCAGCTTGAGTAGAGGTGCATTCTGGGTTATCACAGTACCTTCTGCTGTCACATCTAACTAGGATACTTTTTTATAGACCAACAGTTAATTTATACTGTGGTGTGTTGGTCTGTATATTACTTTCGTTAACTGTTTGGTAAATAAAAATCTGGATGAGTTTAACTTTGTAACTTATCTTGGGTCACTTGACACTTCCCTCTGAGGAAATGGGTGCTGGTTTAGTCTCCCTTCTGTGTTTCCTGTGTTTGAGTTGACTGTCGGGCTCGCAGATCTGCTTCCCATATGGAACCTTTTTTCTAAAGTGTAATCCTGAACTTCGCTCACACCTTTAATGAAGGCTGGACTCTCGTCTACAGCATCGCTCCGCTTTTTCCGTGTTCCCAGCAGCACCTTTACCACTGTGTGCCTTTTGGTCCCTCTTAAAAAAAGCAGACTTCTGGCCTTAAGATTGTATTTCACACCTTCCCTTTCTTTCAAATTATTTTCTATATCAATCTTATAACTCTAACTGCAGGCCAGGCAGGATTTTTTCTGTCTTTTGTTTTAAGGTTGCGTTGAGGCTGTAATTAAGCGTCGAAGGAATTGCAGATCATTCATATGCTTATATTTTTACTTGAGAAACAGCCGTTGACCCAAGTGCCCTTACAGCAAAGGCTGCTTCAGCCACCACAGTGCTCATTCCAGGGCCCCATCCGTGCAGGCTGGACGTGACAGGGTCCACTGTAAGCTGCTCAGTGGGTAAAGGAGCTGTGGCTCAAAGCTTCACAAGAATGATTGGCAAGGTTAACCCCACTGTTTTTTTTTTTGCCAAGATCAGTCCTTACGAACAGCCACCCTCATTATTTTTTAACATGTTAATGTGATATGGTTTGCTGCCTTTGGGGGAGAGAGGCAAACAACCAAAGGTTGTTCAAAATTCTATCTTTGACTTAAAATTGGCCAAATAGGAGAGGAGAGGAGAGAAGCCTGAGCATACCTGTCAAGTTTTGAATTTGAAAATAAGGGAAATTATCCGGCACCCACCGCGAGCCACCCCACCACCCCCCCAACATCCCAACCAAGCTCCAGTATTCCTTACATTTTAAGACAGGTGTACAAGAAATCTAAAATAACCACTTGTCATTTACATTTTATTTTCATTACACATTTTCTTTTAATTTCTCATGTTCACTCATGTGGCTCTCTGGCATTCACTAATGACTTATTATACAGATTTGTTGCAGACTTTGTATCCGTGTTGAAGTCGTCACAGAAGGTGAAAGTAACGTTGTTTTTGGCACACAGCATTGCCATTTTAACCTCCGCATTTATGACCTGGTTAATGTTGTAAATGACCTGCAGACTACAGCAGGTGGCAGGTCTTGCGAGGCTACTGACAGTTCAGTTTGGAGAGGCAGAGGATTTAAAAAAAAAATGATATTATAATATACGGGAGATTTACGGGAAAATACTAATACGGGAGGACGGCGGGAAAGAGGGGTAAAATACAGTAGTTTCCCTGCCAAAACGGGAGACTTGACAGCTATGAGCCTGAGCCTTATGGCTAGATGGCATGTGGCAGGCCAGTGCCTCCACACAGAGCTGGTTCGCTGGTCAGCCTGTTTGGCTTTATTTGGCTGTTCAAGCAAGTGTCACGTGATAGGGGGTGTGGCTGGGGGGCGTGGCTGGGGGGCGTGGCTGTGCCCAAACTGAGGACCTCTCACTTAAAGCTGCGGCATTTGTGCTGATGCGTCCATGTGCATGCGCTGGCTTATTTTGATATTTTTTACTTTTACCATTTTGATATTAAAACCTTACAGTATTTTGATATTGTAAGGGACCATTTTTTCGGTCACTGCAATCAAAAAACTGAAAATGTCAAGTCTTGAATTTTGCTTGGTTACCTATGGTTTAGGTTAGGGCTGGGTAGGGGCTAAGGTTCTCATTATTGGGATTGGGATTTTTTACATAGACATGGTCCCCACAAAGAAATGCACACAAACATGGGTGTGGTTCAAACCCAGCTTCAGCACATCTGCGGGTCCTTGAGCAAGGCCCTTAACCCCCAGCTCCCTGGGTGCCCCAACTGGTGGCTGCCCTTCATGTACAGCTTACTCTACAAAGAGCAAGTTGAGGGAGGCACAAAAAAAGACAATTTCCTCACGGGGATCAATAAAAAAACTATCTATTATAACATCATGTTTATAATATTATCATCATCGAATTAGCACTAGCTGGGTCAGTGTGGCTGATGACAGATGTGGGTTATTAATTGATTAGCCTTCTGCGTTACATATTCCTTGTTATCCCACACTGCTCTTAAGTTTCCCATCTCACCATTCACGTTAAACTTATCTGTGTGCTACTTTACCTTTCCTATATCCTATACCTTCCAAAGACCTCACTTCCCTTACACAGTACCTGTCTCTATTACCTCACTTCCCTTACACGGTACCTGTCTCTATTACCTCACTTCCCTTACACGGTACCTGTCTCTATTACCTCACTTCCCTTACACGGTACCTGTCTCTATTACCTCACTTCCCTTACACAGTACCTGTCTCTATTACCTCACTTCTTCTATGTTATAGTTAAATAGCAGTTGTTGTCCCTTTACTGCCTATCTCAGGGTTACAGCTGTAGTGTAATGGGATTTTTGCTGCCTTGGAATTTACACTGATCCAGATTGTTCTATCTGACACAACGCATCAGCCTTTGTGACAGGTGACGGTGGTGTGGCCTTTGTGTGTTCCTGGGTGTATTTCCCTCCGTTTTGTCATTGGTTTCAGAGGGTCACGCCCAGCAATGCAGCCCTGGAACATGATCACTCTCCGGTTCTGCGGGGTAAACAGTGCCGTTTGCCGTGGGAAGTGGCCGACAGTCCCGCGTGTGTGAGACAGGAGCTGGCCAGTCCCCCATTATCCATACATGGCTACACTTTCATAAACAGGCCAGGATGACGTAAGGAGGGTCAGGCGGGGTCTGCTGGAACTGAATGTGGTGGATCTGCATGCAAGGCGAGACTAATAAGATTTGGGGAGAGGGGGACTGTGCCCGTCCTGTGATGCACACGTCCTGTGACTCGTCCCATGACCGCCGGGCCGTTTGATCTGCTCTCTTTCACAAGCCGATGCTGTATATGTGTCGAGGCTCACAAATTCCTCTCCTTCACTGGTTTCATCCTTCTCTGTCTTACGCTGTTTCTCCTTGATGCTCCTAGGACCCTGAGGGAAGGCATGACCTGGTGGCTTCTGATCCTTTTCCTGCCCCTGGCCACACAGGGACATGGTGAGGCGGCCCGGGACATCAGCACCGGAGGTTGGCAAGTAAAATTTGTCTGCTTACGTGAGACTAGGAGGGGGGACTGCAGGGGGGTTTCTGACTGCTGACCCAAGGTGTGGAAAGTAGTGCCATGTACCCAGGGAACTGAAGGTAGGAAAAATGGAGGGAAAAGTGGTGATAGAAGGAGACAGGTGAGAAATATAGCCCAGCAAGAGCAAAGGGCCTGGGCTGTTACTCCAGCCAGAAGGCCAAATCGAGAAACGAATTCTCCACTGTTAAGAAAAAAGCCTGCATTCTCAGAATTACTAATCTGAAGCTACAGGCTCAGTTGGAAGTAGTTTGTGAAGTGCGCTCTCTGGAAAGTATGTCGATCGCATTCAAATGAAATTTCCAGGGGATCTTAATTGGTGGGAGTGGAGATGGCGGGGGGTCGTGGCCCAGAAACAAGGGCTTGATTGTGGAAGGCAGGGGTGGCCAATCTTATCCGCAAAAGGCCGGTATGTATGCCGGTTTTCGCTGCAACTCCCTAATTAGAACACTAATTAGAGGACTGATTGGCTGAAGAGTCCCCACACCTGGGTTTGAACAGCTGACCTACAGGTTATCCCAAAAACCTGCATACACACCGGCCCTTTGTGGATATGACTGCCCACCCCTGGTTTAGGGCTTGTTATTGAATTAGTGGCACGAAGTGGCTGGGGGCACAAGCTGGGATTGATGATCCTTAGGCATAGTCACCAGGCCAAAAAGGCTATGCTTTTTATTGTTTGGTTATTTGTTCATGTTTCTATTCAATGCCTTTACATATTAATTCAAATGAAGGTAATTTTGTGCCATTATCTCACCTGGAGATTGGGAGGGAGAGTTGAGGTTGAGGACTCTGTGCCTATGATCAGAAGGTCAGCAATTCAAATCCCAGGATCAGCAGAGTGATGTCACTGTCCACCTGCCCTCCATTAAAGGAAGGGAACTAAAGGGAAATGGGATGGTTTTGGCACACCAACCCCGTTAAAAAGGATGTTGGGGAAAAAATAGTCCAATTAGCAGGAATAGGTGCAGAAGGTTGTAAGGTTTATTAACAAAAATAATAATGAAACAATAGCCCAAAAAAACAGTCTCCCGGGAAAACCATCTACACTAAAGAAAACCAAACACAGGTTTAAAATCACAGCCTCACAGCAAGCTGCCCCCCCCCTTTCTCTCTCCTGGCCTTCACCTTTACCACCTCACCTAACTGGAACCTACCACCTGTTCAGGTAAGCATGGGGTGAGCTGTGCACAGATAACACACAAAATTAACTCATACCAAACCAAACAAGCCATGGCAGCTATGTTTGACCTCCCACCATGCCTCTGCATTTGGCTGCAGTCTCATAAGGGCTACATAATTACTAACTGGTAATCTTTGATATTCTTCCCCCCCCCTAGTATAACTCAAGTAAGCAGCACCCAAACCTGTCCTCACTCTCCCTAATGAGCAGCTGACTTCCCTGCCTTCCCAGCAGCAGCACAACCAACCACCACATACACAGCAAACTCCCCTAGATAAAGAAAATACAAAACAATTATATTTCATAAACAAACCATATAAATAAGGGAATTGAATCCAGTGAAAAGGAAAAAAAAGTACCCTTTTCACATTTCCCCCTCCCCTGGGAGCTCGCCCTCAGGATGGCGAGACAAAAAATCAGCCACCACATTGGATTTCCCCGGCTGGTACTGAACTTGAAACCGGTAGGGTTGCATCTCCATCACCCATCTGGCAATGCGATTGTTGGAGTCCTTCATTCGATGCAGCCACTGCAGACCCTGGTGATCCGTCTGAAGAATGAAGTCTCTTCCAAGAAGATAATATTTAAAAGTCTCCAAGGCCCATTTGATGGCTAAGCATTCCAGCTCGATAGCTGAATACCGGGTCTCACGTGGCCATAACTTGCGGCTGACATAAGCCACTGGCTTCCGGTCCTCACCCTCACCTTGAAGCAGAACTGCCCCCAGGCCCACTGCTGAGGCATCCGTCTGAACAACAAAAGTCTGATTAAAATCTGGGCTCTGCAACACCGGGTCCTTACATAGCGCCTCCTTCAACGCCAGAAAGGCCTGTTCATGCTTCTCCTCCCATGGCAACTGAACCGGGCTGGACTTGCGAGTCAGATCTGTCAAAGGGACTGCCTGTGTGGCAAAATGTGGAACAAATCTTCTGTACCAACCGGCTAAACCAAGAAAAGACTTAAGTTCAGACTTTGTGCGCGGACGCGGGCAGTTCCTCACCGCCTCAACCTTATCCTTCTGGGGCCGTATTAGTCCATGACCTAATAAATAGCCTAGATACTTGACCTCCCGTTTTGCTATAGCGCACTTCTTAGGCTGCACAGTCAAACCAGCTTGATGCAGCCGTAGTAGAACCTCTCTGAGATGCTGCACATGGTCTTCCCACGTAAGACTATAGACCACAATGTCATCTAGGTAAGCAGCTGAAAAAGACTCTGCACCAGCCAACACTTGATCCATTAATCTTTGAAACGTGGCCGGCGCCCCCTGGAGGCCAAATGGCATAACCGTAAACTGAAACAGGCCCTGCGGTGTCCTAAAGGCCGTGTATTGCCTGGCCTCTGGAGCTAAAGGCACCTGCCAATATCCCCTACAAAGATCTAAAGTGCTAATGTACTGGGCTGGGCCTATACGCTCTACGAGGTCATCCAACCTAGGGGTCGGATATGCATCAAAATTCGATTGAGCATTTAGCTTTCGAAAATCAATACAAAACCTAATGGAGCCATCTTTTTTCAAAACTAGGACTATTGGACTGCTCCACTCACTCTGTGACCTTTCTATGACCCCCAGTGACTTCATCAATTCCAACTCCTCTTTCAAAGCAGGAAGAAGACGTTCAGGAACTCTGTACATTCGCTGACGCGCCGGGGCCAGCTCCTTCAGGATGATGTTGTGTTCCACCAAGGAGGTGTAGCCGGGTCTATCCACAAACAAATCTGTAGGAACAATAGCACGTAGCTGCTGCTGCTTTTCTGGGGACAAATGAGACAAGTCCAAGTGAATTGGAGTTCCCTCTGTCTTTGAAGGGAGAAACTGGTCCGTGTAATCCTCCTCCCCCTTCACCGACCTCACCAGCAACTGCTGGCTAACACTATCACCTTTAGAATGCCACTCTTTGAGTAAATTAACATGAAATGTCTGTTTCTTCCTTCTATGCTGAGGCATACTGATTTCATATGTGGCAGGACCCATCTTCCTTAACACCCTAAAGGGACCCTGCCAACGCGCTAACAGTTTATTATCTGAAGTCGGCAAGAGCAACAACACTTCTTGTCCTGGCCGGAAAACTCTTGCTTTTGCCTTATCAAAACCATGTTTTTGCCTCACCTGTGCTTTCTCCATATTGACATGCACCAGCTTAGCCATCTGCTCCATTTTCTTCCTCATTTGCAGAACATACTGGAGTACAGGCACTGGCTGAGGCTCACTCGCCTGCTCCCAAGCATCTCGCAACACATCCAGAGGTCCTCTCACCTGCCTCCCATACAGTAACTCAAAAGGAGAATAACCTGTAGATGCTTGAGGTACTTCTCTGTAAGAAAACATCAGATAAGGCAACCAACGGTCCCAGTCCTTCCCATCTTCGGCCACAAACTTCTTAAGCATAGACTTCAGGGTTTGGTTGTATCTTTCTACCAGGCCGTCTGTCTGGGGATGGTAAGGAGTGGTCCGTATTCCCTTAATTCCCAGTAACCTATACACCTGTTGTAATGTTTGGGACAAAAAAGCTGTACCTTGATCTGTCACTATCTCTTTGGGAATTCCCACCCTAGAAATTAGCTGTAACAATGCCTGGGCAATTGACTGCGCAGTAATGCGCCTGAGTGGGAACGCCTCGGGATAACGGGTAGCATAATCACACACAACCAATATGTACCTATATCCAGAATGCGTCCTTTCCAAGGGCCCTATGATGTCCATTGCTATCCTTAAAAAGGGCACCTCAATAATTGGCATTGGCTGAAGTGGAAATTGCCTGACTTTCCTATTACTAGCCAGCTGACATTCTGAACAGGATCCACAAAACCTCTGGACATCCATATATAAACCTGGCCAGTAAAATTTGTTAGCAATGCGCTCCAGTGTTTTTACACTGCCAAGATGCCCCGCCCAAGGGATACTATGGCCCAGGGTCAACACTCTCTCTCGCAAACTACGTGGGACGACTACCTGCTCACCTGCGTCCCCTTCTGGTCGGTGATATAACAGCCCCCCACAAAGAACATAGCTTTCCCCCGTTAGAGAAGAAGCCGTCCCTGTTGACACTCCATCTCTCTCAACTACTTTACCAAAAGCGGTCTTCAGGGTTGGATCCTCCCTCTGTAGCTGCCCTAATCCAGCTGGTATTTCCCACCAACCATCTTCAGCTAACTGACTCGGCCGTGGTAACTGCGGCTGCTCCTTTCTGACTGTCCCCATTAGCTTTTCCCTTCTTCTCTGTCTTTTACTCTTCCTAACTTTGTCATTACTCCCTTCAGGGAGGTCTGACTGACTAAATGGAAGCTGGCCTAACCAGGTTGCATGAGAGGTTTGGACAGGGGGCTCCTCAGCTCCCTTTTCTGCCCTCGCCCGGGTTACCACCATGTTAACGGGTTTACTATCCTGTAGCAGCTTGGTCAGCACTGGCACATCCTGACCCAACAAAACTGGATAACTTAAATCGGGCACCACTCCCACCTCCAAAAAGTATTCCTGCCCTTGCACCTCTAGATAAATGTGAGCTGTAGGATACTGGCGTTTGTCCCCATGAACACACCAAACCTCTACCATTCCATTCCCAAACTGCTGGGTCTGAACCAAAAACGGCAGCACTAATGTTTGGGTACTTGCTGAATCTAGAAGGGCTGTGGTTGGAGTTCCATTGACTGATACCGGTACTATCTGCATCTTTCCCTGTACTTCCTGGATATCTACCTTTGGAGGGGGGGGTCTAGGCACACAACACATGGTATCCGCACCTTTGACTCTAAAAGCCGGGCACTGTGGCTTAATATGGCCTTCCTTCCCACAGAAATAACACACTGGTGACCCTCTCTCTCTCCTATCTCCCATGTTCCCAGTAGATTTTGCTGTAAGCATTCTCTCCTCTATCCTTCCTCTTTCACTAGCAGTAGGACCACCCCCACCAAACCCAGCAGACTTACCCCTGGCTGTAGGCGGGTGGGTGCTCTTCTCATATCTGAAGGCCTTTGGTCCACGTCTAGCCGCTATAAAGGCCTCCACCAGCTCTGCCGCTCTCTGTCCTGACCGGGGGTTATGTTCCTTCACCCACACCTTCACTTCAGGGGACAAAATGCGAAGGTACTGTTCCAGTACCATTATTTCTCCTACTTCTTCCACTGTCTTTGCAGCTGGTTTCACCCACTTCTTATACAGATCTTTTAGACGATTATACAGCTCACGAGGAGTCTCTCCTGGCCGCACATCTGGCTCCCGAAACCGTTGTCGGTACATTTCTTCATTGATTTCATACTTTGCCAAAATGGCACCTCTCACACTGTCATAATGCATTGCTTCACTAAAGTCCATAGCAACATATGCACTCCGTGCCTTACCAGACAAATATGGGACCAGATGAACAGCCCAGTCTTCTTTAGGCCATCTATAGGCAGTGGCTAATCGCTCAAAAGTCACCAAATATTGCTCAACATCATCTCCTTCTTCAAATTTTGGGATGGTTGCTCCACTCCACGCTCTGGAATGTGATGGCACCTGCAGGCTGACCTCTGACCTCTCCGGTGGAGACTCTGAGTGAGAACCCCTTTCCTCTGGTCTACTGTGCTCCACTCTCCTCCTGTCTACGTCCTGTCGGTCTGCTTCCATCTCATCCCGGAACTGGTTCAGCTGCACCTGGACCCCTCGCCATCGTTGCTCCTGTTTGTGGGCCTCTCTCCCCTGAATTTCCATCTGCCTCTTGATGAGAGCATACAGTTGGTCAAAGGCAGCCTGATCGAGCATCTGATGATCTTCCCCAGCCGCTGCAGCCATATCACCTTCCATTGGGGCACCCCGGCCACCTAGTGGAGCCCCTGGATCAAGCTGTAAACTGCTGGCCTGCTCACTCTGCATGGCCTTCTGCACACTCCTGGTGTTATAATACCTTAGTTGCTTCTTGGCCTCCAGTCTCTCTTGAGGCGTCACATCCCACCACTGCCACCAAATGTCCACCTGCCCTCCATTAAAGGAAGGGAACTAAAGGGAAATGGGATGGTTTTGGCACACCAACCCCGTTAAAAAGGATGTTGGGGAAAAAATAGTCCAATTAGCAGGAATAGGTGCAGAAGGTTGTAAGGTTTATTAACAAAAATAATAATGAAACAATAGCCCAAAAAAACAGTCTCCCGGGAAAACCATCTACACTAAAGAAAACCAAACACAGGTTTAAAATCACAGCCTCACAGCAAGCTGCCCCCCCCTTTCTCTCTCCTGGCCTTCACCTTTACCACCTCACCTAACTGGAACCTACCACCTGTTCAGGTAAGCATGGGGTGAGCTGTGCACAGATAACACACAAAATTAACTCATACCAAACCAAACAAGCCATGGCAGCTATGTTTGACCTCCCACCATGCCTCTGCATTTGGCTGCAGTCTCATAAGGGCTATATAATTACTAACTGGTAATCTTTGATATTCTTCCCCCCCCCTAGTATAACTCAAGTAAGCAGCACCCAAACCTGTCCTCACTCTCCCTAATGAGCAGCTGACTTCCCTGCCTTCCCAGCAGCAGCACAACCAACCACCACATACACAGCAAACTCCCCTAGATAAAGAAAATACAAAACAATTATATTTCATAAACAAACCATATAAATAAGGGAATTGAATCCAGTGAAAAGGAAAAAAAAGTACCCTTTTCACAGTCACCATTGGGCCCCTAAACAAGGCCCCAACCCCAAGTTGCTGATCCTGTTATCCTTGGATAGAAGCATCTACTTAAACTATGAATAATAATGGACCTGAGGCACCAGCAACACCAATTAGTTATACTCCCAGCTTGCATCTGAAGGATTTTATAGAGAAAAGATAAAACAGGACTTGTAACCATGCTGTGAAAAGCCTCCTTGTTGTTTTGCGTTATAATCTGCACACACTTGTCGAAAGTAGTCTCGTGATTTTGTAACTTTCCGGTTTTTTTCCCAACCTCCTAAATGGCTGAAACAGCCCAGTGAAATATTTCTGTTTTGCAAAAAAAAGCTAAATTGCAGCTTCATCTTCCCTCATCAGTTCAAATTATTTAAAAATAGAGGCTAAAATCATCACTGGCATCAAGGCTGCTGGATGTCTTTCCACACAACACAGACACTACTCCCTTTCCTCTCTCCAGCACAGCTGGCTCTTGTTATCTTGTTATTCCTGAGATTGGAGCCACCTGTGTGAGCTTCATGGAGTAATGTAGTGGGCTCCGTGATCTCTGCTCCGCCACAGGCTAGGAGGAGTAATTGCAATTATGATCCCAGTCAGAATCCCTGCTGAGAAAATATGAAATAATATATGGCAAATATGAAAAGTTGAGGAAGCGGTAATTATAATAACAGCACATAATGCTAGCCTGGATTCAAGCTTGATTTGAATCCAGTGGTGGATGCAGAGATGGATGTGAAAGCATTAGGTTTGTTTGAGCTGTCCAGGTGCTGAAGGGTCAGGTGTTGTGGGTCAGGTATCTCCAGGATCTGAACTGCGGACCCTGAACCCAGGACCTTTCTGGGGAGCGTGCATTCTGCTGGAATGTGTCGCCGATCTACTTCCAGTAATGAAACTCCACTGACAGTGAAAGGAGGAAAGAGGCTTACAGACCTGCAGCTTATGCGATTATCATGCTCCTTGTCAATCAATGTCGGCTTTAATCCATTTCTCATTGGGCAAAACCAGGCAATGATTGACAGCATGTGCTAAATTCCACTCACTGCAGTTTTCTAAGTCTCACCCATGACATCATTAATCACACCTAATGCATCACATAGTAAATCAACCGCAAAGCGTTATTAAATTAATCGGATGACCTTCGGTTGACAGATTTCTGACTAGAATTGGTTGAGCAATTAAGTATTAACATAAAATTAAATTTGCAGGTCTGCAATTAATATAAAAGGAATTTCAATGCTCTGACTTTAATTTACATTGCTGGGCAGAGATTTATTAAATACAGATGCATCATTAGACATGTTGGAACAGCGTTTCACATAAATATGTATCACATTTCGGAGAGTTTAACATTATATTAGTCAGTGATGGTTCTTCTGTGATTCTACAGAGTTAAAAGGTGAAAGAGAAGCGTGCTATGTTCTTTTCCTCCAAATCAGAAACAGGAATTTACTTGACGCACTTGACAGTCAAGTTGCTGCACTTTGAAACAAATCTGTTCATGGTCTCTGTTAGCAGCAAATCTCCACAAAGCCCTGTACTGTATAGATTAACAACACAGATTTGTATGTTTTGTTTGCAGAGTTAGTTAATTCAGGTCCAGAGAGTAAAAGTCCAGACTGGGATTTTGTTTCAACCAACCTGTTGAGCATAAAGAGTAACAGTTACAGAGTACTCAACTGGTTGGTTGAAACAAAATCTCGGTCTGGACTTTTACTCTCTGGACCTGAATTACCCAACTATGTTTGTGCATGTTTGTAATGGATGTTTAATTTCTCCTTGTCACCTGTAAACTGGCACTGGATTGGCTGTTTTTTAGCAGGAATGCATAATCCAGCTATTGAGGAAACCACCAGACATTCATGCAATGTTTTCCTCATTAGGCTGCATTACAGCCCTTGGTGCCCTGCCCGCCCTCCAAAGTCTTTGGTAAAATATATAAAGAGTAAAACATCTGAGACGGCATCACACAGCTGAATTATTATATTAGTAACGGGAGAAACAAGGCTTCAGAATAACTACCTGGCTTAACATGGTTTTCTTTGATTCTTTTATTGTTCTCTGCATGGTAACACAGCCTTAGTCGCGGATGAATGCTGTGATAGGTAGCTGTTGATTGACTGACAGATAAATTGACCTGTTAAATTAATAATTTATTGATCATTTCTACAGATGTGTCTTCGCTCCGCAACAGACCCCACATCCATTACTGCCGCTCACCCAACATGGAGACCTTCACTTGCTGGTGGCATCTCCCTGACAACACTTCACAGAACGATGGCAATGTCAATTTCACATTGACCTACACTGTGGGGTAAGGCATCTAAGGGAAAATGGGGCAGAGATGAAAACCTCACAAGGGTTACTCTGGCTGGGTTAAGACCTCACAAAGGTTATTCTGGCTGGGTTAAGACCTCACAAAGGTTACTCTGGCTGGGTTAAGACCTCACAAAGGTTACTCTGGCTGGGTTAAGACCTCACAAAGGTTACTCTGGCTGGGTTAAGACCTCACAAAGGTTACTCTGGCTGGGTTAAGACTTCACAAAGGTTACTCTGGCTGGGTTAAGACCTCACAAGGATTACTCTGGCTGGGTTAAGACCTCACAAAGGTTACTCTGGCTGGGTTAAGACCTCACAAAGGTTACTCTGGCTGGGTTAAGACCTCACAAAGGTTACTCTGGTTGGGTTAAGACCTCACAAAGGTAACTCTGGCTGGGTTAAGACCTCACAAAGGTAACTCTCGTTTGGTGAAGACCTCACAAAGGTTACTCTGGCTGGGTTAAGACCTCACAAAGGTTACTCTGGCTGGGTTAAGACCTCACAAAGGTTACTCTGGTTGGGTTAAGACCTCACAAAGGTTACTCTGGTTGGGTTAAGACCTCACAAAGGTAACTCTGGCTGGGTTAAGACCTCACAAAGGTAACTCTCGTTTAGTGAAGACCTCACAAAGGTTACTCTGGCTGGGTTAAGACCTCACAAAGGTTACTCTGGCTGGGTTAAGACCTCACAAAGGTTACTCTCGTTTGGTGAAGACCTCACAAAGGTAACTCTGGCTGGGTTAAGACCTCACAAAGGTTACTCTCGTTTGGTGAAGACCTCACAAACGTTACTCTGGCTGGGTAAAGATCTCACACAGTTTTTTTTTTTTTTTAGTTTTTCCAGTTTCAATTATTGAGTAAACTAAATGAGTATTTTAAAGTTAGACTATATTAAATATTTAAGTACAGCCAAAACGATTTGCCTTTACTTCTACAAATGTAATTAAGTTAAAATAACTTATTTCACTACAACTTTTGAATGAATATAATGTCTTGATTATTTGAACTTCTCTGTTTTTCCCACTTTATTTTATTTCCATCTTACGGTCGTTTCCCACCATATCAAGTAATGTACTTTTAGTACCACAAAAGTGTTGGTTTTCTATGCTCATAAAAGCAGACAAGGACACTGAATAACTATTGTGGCGAAGACCAAAGTCTTAAAAGTACTAACACACAAACTCAATAGACCCCAAACCAAAGACAGCCCACAAACATGGGGAGGTCTAACAGTGAAATACACACATGGTGGGTAATTTATACAGCGCTAAAGTCATGCGAGGATCAGACATGGGCAAACACACACACACGGCAATTGGGAAATACAACAAATATTAATGTTATCAAAGAGGGGGCTTATATAAAATGTCCCAGCATGCTCAGCACATCTCGCCAGCGCTACAATATTATCGGGCAGTACGATGTGTGATACTACAACAATTCTAACATCGCTAGTCAGTTAGACTAAGATCAGGCTTTTTCTTTCTTTAAATTCTGTATGGAAAAGGGAAAGTCAATGGAAAAGGGAAAATACCGAAGGTACCGTCTCAAAAGTAAGGTACTTGGTGCGGTAGAAAAGCACCCCAAACTTCTGCGCAGATGAATCTCACTTCCAGAAGCCGCGGTAACTTCAAATTTTTCAGATGTTAAGGGAGGGCAAAATCTTTGTTCAAAATACATATATAACTAAGTTCACAGAATGTTTTGTATTTTTAATTTTGACCAACTTATAAAATTAACTAACTAAGATGGGAAGATATAACAAACGTAAAGTTTTATGTTAAAATCTTTATTTTAAGTGCTACTTACAATCCCCTCAAACCGTTTTTTAGAGTGTAGGAGCCTTGTGTTACCACTCTGAGACTCAGCACTGATTGTGCACTTACTATTACTTTGTATGATTTTATTTTTGAGTTTTCCGGACCTGTTGTTCTCCTTTATTTATTTCTTGGGACTTTTTGTAGACCTTCCTCTTCTTCGTCTACCAGTAACCGGACTCCAGCCTGCTCATGATCCTCTGAGCTCACCCCCACCTCCTCTCCTGTCCTGCAGGAAGGGGCCCCAGCACGAGTGCCCGGACTATGTCACAGGCGGCCCCAACAGTTGCTTCTTCGACAGCCAGCACACGCAGGTGTGGGAGGTTTACTGCATGACCGTTACAGTCCAGGGTGGCGGAGGCAGCCTGACCTCCGAGGAGCACTGTCTGGACGTGGCAGACATTGGTAAATAACCACGATCCAACCTGAGCCCTTTCTAGTTACCAGACTAGAGTACAGAGCAGAATCCCTCCCTTACCGCTGGTTTGAGACTTCAGATGGATGCAAAGATGAGAGCCTCGCTCTGTTTGGGGAATATAAGAATATTTAGCCTGATGAAAAAGCCACTCAGCACATCTACTACAAAGACAACAAAAGTCTCTGTTTATTCCTTAGTTTTATATGTTTAAAATAAGTTTGTTTAGTTATGTTTTGGATTCTTCCTTGAGAATAGATTTCTTTCGCATCTCCGTATAAGAGGAGACTAGTGTCTAGGTATATTCTGAAGTGGGGATTGTTCTGTATTAGTAGCAGAACTTGGCCCATTTTGATTTATTTTGATTAAGCTTTTTTGGTGGCTGATTTGCATGTCTTTAGGTCTTGCTGTTGTTAGTTCAGCCCCTTTAATGCTGTATTGTGTGACTAACTTTGGTATCACTTTGTTTTACATCTCTGTTAAAGTCGAAAAGCCAACAGCTTATGGATTTATTTGCTACGGTTCCTCAGAGTTCCCTAGACATTCAGCATTCCTACCATCTAACACACTCTCCCTCTCTCTTTCTCTCTGCCTCTCACTGCCTACTCCTCTGTCTGTTTCTCTTTCTCCCTCCTCCCCTCTTTCTATCTCTCTCTGCCTCTCTCTACCTCCTTCTCTGACTTTCTCTCACTCCTCTTCTGGCATTGTATTTCTTTCCCTACTGCTCTTGCGCTCTCTCGCTCGCTCGCTCTCTATCTCGCTCGATCACTCTCCATCCCCCTCCCTTGTTGTGGTTCCCACCCCCAGTGGAGACCGACCCCCCGCTGAACCTCACTTACCAGCAGGGAAGCTGTGTGGAGGAGCTGGGCTGCGGCGTGGCTGTGTCCTGGCATTACCCCATGACTGTGGACGTGCAAATGGGCTGGGTCACACTCGTCTACGAGCTGCAGTACCGCCGCAAGTTGGAACCGGACACCTGGAAGGTTCCGTGCCATCTAGTAGTCCGTTCATGCATGTCTGTGTGGGTGTACCTATCTGACCGGCTTGCTGGTGTTCCCCCCCTCCACCCCTCCCCACCCACAGGTGAAGGGGGGGCTGCGTGAGCCTCATCTGGAGCTGCTGGGCCTGCCAGTGGGGAGTTATGTGATGAGGGTGCGTTGCAAATCTCGCAATGCCAGGCTGTGGAGCAAGTGGAGCCCCAACCTCACTGTGTACATCCCCCCCAAACTGGGAACAGGTACGATCCACCCTCACTGTGTACGTCCCCCCCAAACTGGGAACAGGTACGATCCACCCTCACTGTGTACGTCCCCCCCAAACTGGGAACAGGTACGATCCACCCTCACTGTGTACGTCCCCCCCAAACTGGGAACAGGTACGATCCACCCTCACTGTGTACGTCCCCCCCAAACTGGGAACAGGTACGATCCACCCTCACTGTGTACGTCCCCCCCAGACTGGGAACAGGTACGATCCACCCTCACTGTGTACGTCCCCCCCAGACTGGGAACAGGTACGATCCACCCTCACTGTGTACGTCCCCCCCAGACTGGGAACAGGTACGATCCACCCTCACTGTGTACGTCCCCCCCAGACTGGGAACAGGTACGATCCACCCTCACTGTGTACGTCCCCCCCAGACTGGGAACAGGTACGATCCACCCTCACTGTGTACGTCCTGCCTAGATTGGGAATAGGTACAACACCCCCCCACCCACCCACTGTATTCGGTCCCTCCCAGATTAGTAATAGGTATGACCCCCCTCCCCCACTGTGTACATCCTGCCCAGACCTGACATAGGTATGACCCCCCCCCCCTCCCTGACATAGGTATGACCCCCCCCCCCCCTTGTGTACATCCCTCCCACATTGGGGGCAGCAATGACCCACTTCACTTTATACATCCCCCCCCCCGCATTGGGGATTGGTACAACCCCCTTACATCCCCCCTCCCAATATAAAACTTCAGTGTCTACTGTCCCCTTCAGCTGTCCCAGATAAGAAGCTGGTGGGGGTCCTGGTGACGGGGGTTGGTATGATGGCTCTGCTCATCATCAGCATCGGAGTCATTCCTCAGAGCAAGAGGTGAGCCCATCATGTGTCAGGGGTGAGCAGACCCTCTGGGGACATTTCCGGCTGTTAACACACCGTGTCAAAGGGAAAAGCAGAAATAAATAAATCTCACTCACAGGTCAGCTGACGCTCCTTAACCAGCCCACCCACCGCACACACTCTCAAAGCATGATTCGTTCCTGCCTGTGTATGTGTGTGGATTTGTTCTTCTAACGAACTCAACCCATGTGGGATAAAATGAGATGAAGGCAGGTCGATTTTCCCTTTCAAGCCACGCTTTGATACCCCCACCCACCCCCCGACAGGTTAAAAGCCTTCCTTCTGCCCCCCATTCCCAAGCCACGGATCAGGGGCATCGATTCTGCGCTTCTGAAGGTGAGGAAAAGGCTCTCCATCTTCCCCTCACTGTTTTTCAATTATCGTTATGCTGATTTAGTTAATTTATCTTGTTTGCCTTGTTCCTTCTCTCTGAAACCACAGGATTTCTTTAACCTCACTGTCCTTTTTCAGTTAACTTAAAGTTATTTTATTAGGAGGACAGCCGTGGAGAACTGTTTTAATAGCTAACATCGGTCAACCATATCTAACCCGCTCTTTATTGATTATATACTCAGTCCCTTATTTTTAAACTTTGTGAAAATGAGTGAAAGGCTTTTATGCCTTAATCCCAAGTAGCAGGTGAAATTATTTTAGATAAAAGCATAGAGCAGTACTGTAAAGTATTGACTATTTGAAAGCTAATGGAAAGCATGTGACGAAAATGTTATTTTGCTTTTCTATTCTTCTGTCTCTCAAGAATGGCAAAATAGATGAGATCAACCGCCTGTTCAGCTCATTCCAAGGATACACACCTGGCCAGCACAGCGAGGAAGCTCTGCTTCAGCTGAATGTGGATGAAGACCTTACCTTTATAGGGAGCCCTGTAGCCCAGTCAAGCAACAGCAAATGGGAAGTCCCACCTGATAGTCAAGGACATGGCTTTCTAGCGGGTCAGGAGCTTCTTGAGGAGGCAGTGGGACCTGCTATATACAGCCCGAGTCCTGGTGCCTGCGTACAAGGTTCTGCCCCCAGCCAGGTGGAATCTCCCAGCAGCCCTGTGGTAATGATGTCTGTCTGGGCTCAGCCTCCTCTTGGCACTGCACACACTGAGTTTCTCACTTTCCCAGCTCTGGGCTACAGCGTAGCGCTGGGCCCGGCACCAGTCCAGCCTGCCAATCAAGGCTTTTACACCTGTGTGAATGGAATTGGCACTAGAGGGGCAGTCCACCTGGTGCCGTGCCTCCCCGATCACCCAAAACACGTCTCCTACCCGCAGCTTGGGAGCCCAGTCGACACAGTCATAAAGAGCCTGGCGGAGGGCGGGAGTCAGCTGGCTGCAAACAATGGGCAGGGGGAGCAGGGCGGGCTGGCAGCTAGCCAGGGGGGCGTGTCAGCTAGGGCGGGGCTAGACACTTACACAACCCTGGATGACCTCAGGATAGGTAAAGAGCTCGGTGTGAGCACAGCCTCCAACCAATGAGAGCCACCCTGGGTCTACTATCCCTACAAGTAGAGAGCGCTACAAGTAGGTGCAGCCCAGGCCAAGTCAACCCTGCTTCAGAGAGTGTCTTAATGCCGAGATCAAGATTAACTCGATGTGCCTGCAAGTAGTCATTAAGGGGACATTAAAAGCACCTTATTTGGTCAAGGAAACTCATATGATAGAACAAAAAGGCTTTATTTTTTATCAATGGTTTTTTTGACTGGGGTCTTTATATTCGAGGGTAACTGCAGGTTCAGGTAAAATAATCTCAGGTCATGGACAGCAGGAGCTGGGCTGGAGATTCTGTGTTGCCTTTGTCCTGCTGGGACCCTGACTTCTCTCGATCTACCAGTTGGCCACAACGCCAGGAACATTCAGGAGACAGAATAATGCAGGGTGTTACGGGAGCACTACGGTCACTGTGAATTGAAGACTTTCATTCATGGCCTTCATAGAGGACAATTTAATCAGCCGTGACTTGGATATGAAGTTTAATATTCTGTTCTGACTTGGAAAAATACAGGCTGTGTTTTGCTAATGAACCATAAGGAAAAGTAAGGAACTAAGACCATGATTGATTTCAAGAAGAATCCACAGTTTGTAGCCATCTCTGAACAATTGGTGACGTGATTGTTTTTTGTTTTTTTTTTATGGACTGCAGGCTTTTTTTGTCTTTCCTGAAAAATGGGCACAGCTAGATGTTATTCTGTTAGTGTCCACAGGGCTTGGCTCTTGGGGAGAGACGGCAGACAGAGGACACCCACCTGTGGAGGGTTCAGACATCGGTGTCTCCTGTTCTTATTATAAAGAAAAACACTAGACAAGCAAAAATGCTGTGCACACACCCCAACTGATATATACTATTACTGCATTGGTTATCTGCTTATAATATGGGTCAAATGATACATTTCAAGTCCGGCCTGCTTAAAGTACTTATTCTACCTGAAATTCTATACCAGAAGAAATTGCTTATTAGGCTGTGCTCTCTATGAACGTCAGGGAGAGCACACAGCATGTAATTCACGCAAACGTTTCTGTATCGGGGTACCTGATATAATAACAAAACACATGCCCATACACCATCCCACGCCGACCGAAGCTGGGAATTCCTGCTTGATGTCTCATTCCATGTATCTGTGGCTGGTCTTATAGTGTTTATAAACAGCTTTTCTATTTTCCCGCATTCCTTTTTAAGAACTTTAATTTGTCTTGGTTATTTAGTTGTCTAGCTAGTACCTCAAAGCAGTTAGGAATTTTTGTATGTAAATAAGTCTGAATTCTTACCTTACTCTGCTGGAGAACATATTACGTCATGTGTAATTCTAACTTTTCGAGTGTTGGATTACTGCCAAACAAAAGATGCAATGAATGACCAGGTTACATGTGAAACAGGTGAGGTGGCTTACTGTTCAGTTAAAAATTTAACTAACTAACTAAAACGAAGACTATCACATAGGCCTGCGTTAGATTTTGATCATGTTACTAAATATCAGTCGAGATGTTCATCAAACTTGTAACCTGTTTTTGAAACTCAAAAAATCTGGGCAGTGTCTCTGTAACCATTGAATGTTGCCGTCAGGCACACTTAAAAAATATAAAATATTATTGTACATACATGTGATTGTGGTGAAGCAGTGGCGTACAAAGTGTTCTTATTTTAAGAGGTTTGAAGATTAAGCCAGAAGCTGCAGATGGCCTTCAGGGAGGAACATAGAAAGTCGAGATGTAGCTGTACATACTGGTCAAAGGTGAGACATCCAAGGTGCCCAACATCAGCATACTTATAAGAAAAAATTCCAGAAATTCCCGTATCTTTTACCCACAACCTTTTCAGAACATTGATCTAGTTATTTCTTCTTTCTAATTTGTTTCAAGCTTCTATTCCTGCCACCTGTTACCTCAGATCAACATGACTGGGTACCGTTGGGGTCAGAGGCGATGCCTTTATTTTGCTTTGTATTGCAGGCAATAGCATGAGTGTGAAATTAGAGCTTCTTTTGGATGGCTAGTAAACATACAGGATCGTTCACAGTGCAAATATGTTAAGAATTTTAAAAGGCCTTTTCTGGGATAATTCCTGGATTTAAATATACTGGTGCATATATTTTGTTTCCACTGAATTCATAGCTCATGCACAGATATCCTATGACTATTTGTATACGAAAGATTAAAATGACTTAATGACAATCAGTTGTTCCCTGCCCAGCGACCGTGAAAAGGATAAGCAGTTACAGATTATGGATGGATGGACAGTATAATCAGTTAAATGGGTACATGTTTGTGAGCTTGTGTTCATTTTCTCTCAGAAACCGAATGCTGAACATGCTTTCGTATCAGAGGTTACTGTACCCCTCCTGATTTACTGTGTTTCAAAACACTGAATTCTGTCCCCATTGTGATTGTACTGTGTTTATACTCTGTGGTGTCTCACCTGTGCCTTAGGCCTGCTTGTGGTAGATACTCCCATCTCTCTCTCTATCCCACTGTCCTGCCCGATCTACCAGGTAATTTACCACGAATTTTTTTTTTTTTTTTATACTCAGAATTCTGAGTGCAGAGTGGCATGGTACAATGGACCAAAAAAACAAACTCAAGTGAATGTGAGAGAAAAACTTCTCTTTATGATTTTGTATTGAATGTAAACATGATTCAGACAGAGGAAGCTGTCACTGTGATTCTGAGTGACAGTTTAAAGAGAGGTTATGATAATAGAGGCAGACGCAAATACACAGCTCTGAAGGAGAACGGGTCTACGAGCGTGTCTACACACGAACATGCAAAGGGCCCTGTGTGTACCATTATTATGGCCAAATGCATTACAGACACACATCATTATGCCACAGAATGGGTATTCTTTCACTGTGCTCAAAGCTTCTCCACAAGTCCCTTGGAAACTTGCCTAGGCAGGGGAGTGAACAAAAAGGCAGCCAACACAAAGATTTGTGTTACACTGAAGTGTTTATTAGTGTCCTTCACCAGTTCAAAGTAGCTTTTCATATGGTAAATAAATCGTCATGTTGGCCTTCAAATGTCCTTTTCAATTTCCTGTTACATGCTTATGATCACAAAGCAAGTCCTTAGAATCAGAGACAACCTACCCCCGGGACTCTGTCCATTGTGTGAAACTATAGTTTACACACAAAAACATGCCCCCTGCCCCCCTCAGGGCCACAACACCCCCATTCTCCAAGTATCTTGTTGAGATGTGGTAGTATGTGAGGGATGTGCACAGTAAAGAAATCAAGAAATGTGCTGTGTTCTGGAGTCATTCGGTACAAGCATTCAATTGAACTGTCTTGATGTGCTTGCATTCTTACTACATTGTTACTGAAGTACAACAAAGCAGGAGACTGACGTTGTCATATACACATCATGTGAAAAATCGTTTTACATTGAAATGTAATTTCATTGGAGAGATCCAGCTTCCACTCCTTTCCGCACAATGAACGTCGTGTAAAGGCGTAACACACTTGATGGAGAACATCCTCTCAAATCTACCCACAGCTCTACCTTTAAATTGTTCATGTCTTTTTACAGAAAGTAGAGAGAACCCACTTAGGCTGAGCTTGTCTCCACACTGAAAAACCCGCCTTGTGAGTATACATGAACAAAAGCAGACAAAATAAACAGTCAGGTCGTTCTGGGTCATTCTGAAGAGCTCAGTGAGTTCAAGCGTGGTACCATTATAGGATGCCACCCTTGCAATAAGTCAGTTTGTGAAATTTCTTCCTTATTAGATATTCCATGGTCAGCTGCAAGTGGTATTATTGCAAAATGGAAGATGAGTCTGGGTGTGGCAGATGCCAGGAGAACATTACCTGCCTGACTGCATTGTGGCAACAGTAAAGTTTGGTGGAGGAGGATAATGGTAATGGGGTTGTTTTTCAGGGGTCAGACTAGGCCCCTTAGTTTCAGTGAAGGGAATTCTAAATGTTTCAGTATACCAAGACATTTTGGACAATTCTATTCTTCCAATTTTGTGGGAACAGTTTGGGGAAGGCCCTTTTCTGCTCCAGCAAGACTGTGCCCCAGTGCACAAAGCGAGATCCATAAAGGCAAGGTTGGGTGAGAATGAAAGTCTTCAGTTCACTGGCTCACACAGAGCCCTGACCTCAACCCCATGAAACACCTTTGGAATGAGGCAGAACGAAGATTACAAGTCAGACTTTCACATACATCAGTGTCTGACCTTGCACATGCTCTTCTGGATGAATGGGCAAAAATTCCCACAGACACTATAAAATCTTGTGGAAAGCCTTCTCAGAAGAGTGGCCGCTGTTATAGCTGCAAAAGGGGAGAAATTCCTATTCATACCTATAGATTTAGAATAGGATGTCATACAAGTTCCTGTAGGTGTAATGGCCAAGTGTCCCAATATTTTTGTCCAGTCTCTGTTTGACCCAGGTCCGCTGCCATAGCTTTGCCACTAGGTGGCAGGATAAAGCTGTTTAACTTCTTCGAAAATATGCTGGACGTATGCTTCTTTAAATTCAGTTGCTGACCATTGAAAATCCTCCATAAATGAAATATGGAATACTCTAGAAAATACTTACGTATAGAGGTTAGTCACGGAGCAAAAAGTAGGACACATACTCAATAAAAATACGTGTTTGCAGTGAAATATGCACAGACAAGACTATGAACGGTTTGCTTCAGAATTAGGACAACATCTGTTAACTAATTAAAATGATAATTTAAAATAACTTGCAAGCTATGAGTAAGTGAAAATAACATTTCGGCGTGTGTATTTGCGGTATGAATTGTGCGCTTATGTTCGCTCGTAATTGCGCGCCTATAAATAGCCATAGTGTCATTGTAAGATGTAGATAACATTAACCTAACCATTTCATATGCCACTCGGCGTTTCAAAGTTATAAACGGACTTTGTTATATTCTCATTACCCCATAGGATTTCGGGGTCACACGTAAAATGACAAATATGTACCGTGGTGTTCTCCATCTCTCCTAACAGCGTTTCTCTGCGGTCACCGACGATACGCAGTGGATGATAATCTCATAATCTGGAACCTCCAGGTGTTGTTCCTTTTGCAGGCAGCCGTGTTGAATCAGTAGAGCAGTTTGATACAAATCATTCATTGTATTGAGAAAGTCTGTTAGGCCTACGTGTCATAAGAAGATGGACAAGTCCATAATAATGACTGAATGGAATCCAACGATAGCAATGAAAATTTCCCCCATCCATCCATCCTTCAACCACTTATCCAATACAGGAACCCTCCTGGAGTCTATGTCAATCATCACAGGGCAGTTTTCATACCTGAATGCTTTTGAACTAGGTGTGAAAACCGGAGTATGCAGCGGAAACCCACGTGACACGGGGAGAACTGCACACTCACAGCGGGGGTGCGATATGAGCCTCCTAAATGTGCGAAATATATTTGACTGTTGTGCTGTTTTGCGTTATTTTTGTCATTAAGCCTGTTAGTTTAAGCCATATTAGTCTTTTCAGATTTTAATGCACTTAAATTCACACTTCGAATAGCCTACGTTTCAGGAAGTGGTTGTGGGTGGAACCCAGCAAAACATTTGCTCTTTACTCACAAACATTTAAAGAAGGCAGAAGTCCAAAACAGATGGCTTGATAAACTGCAAGGGATGATGCACCGCATACTCAACTCTAAGCAGTGTAACTGGTGAAAACTATGGTCCTCTATGACTATGGTTTGCTAAATGTATTATTGATTAACACCTGGAGTTCCTGGTCACTATATAGGGAAAATGATTTAAGAACTAAATTTAATACACATTATCCAAGATCAGTGTGGCCAGGGCCTCAAATCGGAAGTTGAGTACAAACTAAATGTACTGTAAAGTATGATTTAGACTGCTAGCACGGTATGTCATAACAAAAACATATGAAAATGAGAATGAAATTCGTAGTTAAGAGACTATAACCCTTCAAATGCACATATAGGCCTGTCACAGTTTCAGTGATATTCTCTCAGGAGCATGTTTGTAGGGATCAGGGAATTATTGGCATTTTTCCTCATGCTGAATATTTTTTTCTGATTTTGTCTTCAATTAAAGTCATTAGTGGAAACTTAGAAAAAATGCACCATATTAAATAATCGTTGGTTGACAGATGGCAACATATACACAATGTCCCATGGGACAACAGCACTTAACTTGCACTTCATTTTGTGTATTAATTTACTAAATAGAAGCACATAAATAAGAATATCATTGGACACATATTAAAAGAACTTGAGTCTTGGAATGAAAGTAAAGTGAACTGTGAAATCCATACCATTAGAAGACAAACTACAAGTCTTCTAGAATATTACAACCGCTCAGAAACCAATTTTACATCCCACCATCCAATTCATCCATAACAAAAGAAAAAAAAACGCTGTGACGGAATCGGTTCTTCATTAGTCAGTTAAGATAAGAATGATTTCCGCAGCATATAATTAACCTAATCCCACGCCCGAGCGCCTCATGAACGCGCAGCGTCTTCATTCAGTGGACGTTTCCGGATACAATGCCATCTGACGTTTACTGCTATTTAAATACATTTAATTAATCTGGAATAAATTACAAAATTATAAAAAAAAACGTGCAAACCCTAAGTGTTTAGCATCCGAATAAGGTTGACATTGTTTAATTTAATATTTTTCAAAATAGCAATTCCGTGTTGGATCTCTTTTTTGTTTTTGAAGTTCCTCAGATCTTGCCATCCATTTCCGATAGTCCTGGGAAAGCGTTCTTCTGCATAGATGATACAGCGTTTAATATTTAAAGTACATTTTTGCAGCGCAGCGCCAACGACGGATGCCTCTGCACCCCGTTTCCCACTTTCACTTCACTTACAATATAAATTATTATATATATAGATAATCTCAACAGCGAGACATAATGCAAATTGTTGTGGCGGCGCGGGGTGTGTAGTTTTCTATCTCTGGGTTGGGATTTCTGTTTAAATATTCAAAATGGCGGACGGAGGAGCAACGAGTCAAGATGAGAGTCCAGGGCCAGGTAATCATTACTGCATTTTACATATTCATATTCATATTCAAACGCTCTTTCTCTCAACGCCGATCGAGAAGGAGAGGGAATCAAAGCCCGGCTCTTTTGTGCATTTTCGGCCGCAAAAGTGCGGCGGATTGCGGTTAATTTCGCCGCTGCCTACCTGACTGCGAATCGCAGACAGGAAGCTGGGATTGCGGTGCAATAGCACATTTAAAGAGGGGGAAAAACCCCCATATCCACTTCTTTGTGTGATTAGGAGTCACTGGTCGCTGCATATTCATATTCTCGCCGACTTAGCATATTGCATTAGCAATACAACCGTGTTCTTTGTGTATTTTATGAGGTATATATGGGCTGGAAAAAAAAGCGTGGTTAAATTGTTTGTTTAGTCGCCGAGTCTGGGTTAAGGGACCAGTCGTGCGGCTTTGTGCTCCGATCCGCTTTGTGATCCTTAACTACGGCTTACATATTCATTCGCCTGTCGACATGCGTCCACCCTGCATATTTTGTCATCGTATTTACATTGTAAATAATAATGACGGCGATAATAACAAAAAAAAAAAACAGCCCAGGTACACCCGTGTTTGTGTTTTACTGTGATTGCGGCAGAGCAGTATTTTTTCCTCCTCATTATGTCGTTTTGCCTCATCCTTTGTGCCCCGTTTTGCTGCAGGCGTGCAGCCCTCTATATTTGCCCGTGTTATTCTTAGCTGCCGGATAGTATTTTTTCAAAACAATGTTATGTTAGGGTACAATGTTATATATGATTACACGTTAGTAGATGTCTGTGTAATATATGAAGCGGCATTGGGCATACTTGTATTATTTGCTTTCAGTCGTTTCTGATCCTTTGAAGGTACGTAGTATGGTCATCGTGTGTATGTGTTTTTTTTACAGTTAATGGCCGTACGCGGAGTTGCAATATGCCCCCTCCCACCGAAGGGCCATTAGATTTATTTATTTACCGTGCATGCAGTCCGAGCGGGTTTTTATGTTGCAAAAGGCGACTGTCACTGACGCTACTGTAGCTTTTTTTTTTTTGTTTGTTTTTCGTTAGGCTGCGATCGCCCAAGCCCCCGTCCTCCAGTTCAGTTTGTAGCGGTGTAAAATTCACGGCTGCACGAAAAAACGACCAGCGGTAAATAGAAATGACCCGCACGCCTTAAAATAGGACTTTTCTCGGGGTGCGGGCTCGTTATAAGGAGCCTGCGAGCCCCGGGACCCCGTCGCTGCTCTGCCTTCGCTGCCTGTAAAGTTTTCCTGACACCATCGGCCCATTCAGACCCTGCATTTGCTTTTAACATTGTAGCAAAGTAAATTCGACCTGCAAATTTATGCATACGATAGCAGTCATTTCCTGTTAATAAGAATGCTTTTGACTGCTTGGGCAGTCTTTCATGATTATAATTGTGATGCACTGTTTAACTCATGCATTCAAATCACCCAGAACGACTATGCGAAGATGGCAGTACCCATTTCATACAAACCAGTTTGGTTGATTTGAACTTAACGTCCGCATAAAAATAGTTAGAAGTTACTTGAAATGTTGCTTATTTTTCTACTTTTTTGTCTACCTAATGATATTTGGTCTTAAGCAGGAGTCGCGCATTTTCTCAATGCCGGCTTAAGGTTCCGATGGCCGCGGTTCGAGCCGCTGTTTGTTTGCTTGCTGAATATGTTAAAACGTCTCATTAGAATGCCTAATTCGGGGAGGTTTATTTTATTTAAAAAAGACCGGGCGTATCTCCGCCTCTCATGTTTAATAATATTATATGCGGAGCGGAGGACCTCCAGTTTGTCTGCAGCCTGATTTCACACAGATCCGGGCGAACCGGACCGGTCCGGCTGTCGGCTCCTAGGTCGGAGCTGCGCCCTGGCGGTTGCGGCCGTGCCCTGGGCTCCTTAACTAGGCCGCAGGGTATACCTGTATATATCTAATTCCTCTCTTTTTACGTTGTGAGCGATTTAGTGATAAGTTTAAACGCATTCGTCATACTTGGAATATATTTATTTTAATAGAATCTGATAAGAAGGTAGATTACTATGATTTGATTAGGTAGCCTGTAGCCTATATATTAGTTCACACTATTAACGGACTTGGTCACATAGCAAATTATGTACTTCTGCGGTTTAATTCATGTAATGCTTTATGCTGTGCATGAAGGCAGTTTATTATGTTAAAGGATGTGTAAAAATAAATCCATGGCCTTCGGTGGATTAGGCCTATTAGGGCTATATAAGATGTACATGTCAAAGTAACGCATTTATTCCAATTCCTGCATGTTTCTGTGAGGAGAGTTATGGTATTAAGTGCTTGGCTGTGAATTAATGTAGGTCTATTGCACGGTGGATGATCAGTCGTAAATTCTCTTGGACGTACATAATGTAGTTTTTACAAACTACTGAAAACGGGGAAAATGACAAACACTATTGTTAATCACGGTACAAGTAATTAGCATGCGTCATAACTAATAATTTGGGTAAAATGAAAAAGGAAAGCTTTTTCTTAATTTTGGCTCGTTTGTTTCGGTTAATCGTCATTTCCTCTAAAAACGTCCTGTTGTCATCGATGTGGTATTTTATTTAAAGATATTTAGTAGCCATTTAGGCCTACTTAACTTTTTAATTAGATTTTATTGTCTTCGGAAGTCACCAAAGGGAACGAACCAATTTCCCGGCACCACTGAAACAATATTATGTAAAAATTTGCATTTTAACTTGAATCAGACTTGGTGAGAATTTACATCTTGTACTTTTCAGCTGTTCATGGAGGACGTTTATATGTAGGCCTACTGTATGAACAGTAGAACACTGTATGTGAAGATGTACCTGCATGTGTCAAGCAATTCTGATATACATTTTTTATATGTTGGTGAATCTGCATGCATGACAGTGATTTGCACATCCGAGACATCAAGCCACCTGTTCATGGGGAAGCGGATAACATCTTTCGCATTTTTATTCTGACCCCCCCCCTCACCCCACCCATTTTTTCCCCAGCCCTTTGTTCAGTTTCATAGCAGCAACAGCTAGCAATTTTTATACGATTTCTTTTGCTTTGTAACGTAATGAATGACTCGTGCAGACTTGCACAATGTTCAGGCTTCGCTTGCAAGCGCTGGGTGTTCTAATAGTTCTCTAGATCTAATCTGATCAGTCTACATGATTGTAACATTTAAATAAAGTGCATCAGTGTTATTTGGTAGTTGATTTTACTGTTTTTTCTGCCTTAACATATGTGTCGTATCTTCCACTCGACAAAATGTACCATAAGCATTCAGGAGAATAATCCTTTCTGCAAATGATAGTTTGGCATTTATTTATATTCCTTTATCTTCCTGATGAAGAAATGGGTAGTGTGACTCTCAGTGGCCGGTGGAGGCTGGTCAGTGCGTATTTAATCAGTGTGCTGTTTTATCTGTGTAATTACCGTCCCAAGTAAGTGCGGTCCTGCTTGCTGCCCACGTGATCTTGTGGTTGAGGAGTGGTTCGGTTCCTCTGTATTCCCGGTTATGCCTGTGCTGTACCTGCGTGTTTTGATCAGAGGAGCAGAATCTGAGGCTGTTAATTATTCATTGGCTTTCGTCTTCGCTAACCCTAATTAACACTTTATGGAAAAAAACATGGCTGCAGGAACGAGGATGGAAATGAACACCCTCGGCTTCTCTCTCCTCTGCCATATTAAGGGTGTTTTGCATGTTTCAATTTGCATTTTTTGTATTTGAATACGATTAATTTCTTTGAGCATCTGTTCTTGGTACAGTTTTTATTATTATTATTATTATTATTACATCACATTATTCCAAAAGGGCCACAGTAAAGGTGGCCTAATTAATAGCTAATTTAAAATTCTATTAATTAAATCATTTGCATAATGCATTATGGAGTCTGTTTTTTCCCACTCTACTGGCAGCCACAAAATGTAAACGTGTTTTTCTTTCTCTCCGACTTACCTGATTAGTCCCCTCATGTTTAAATTTATTGCTATTTTTTGGGGTAGTTGTGGCAACAGGGACCAGGAGAGCTAGTTCTGCAAAGTATCTAAGCGTTTGATGGACTTATGGAGCCTTACGTTCTCTTTTTCTGTCGCGGTACAGCCAGCACTGCCTTTAAACTTATCAGCCAACTGATCACACCGCTGTGCGATGCCTTCACACTGCGTGTGCAGTGCTGATTGGTTGTCATGCGGTCGAGGGCAGGACTGATGCGTACTCTGACAGATTAGTTTGGATGTCTAAATTTCTCTCAAATTTAGTAAATGCACAGCTTTCTTGTACTTGATGTGTTTTAGTCCCAAAAGGCATCATTTTTGTTTCGGTCACTTGGTTTGACTGGCATCTCTGGTGTTAATTTCCTTAAATTCGGTTTTCCTTGATCTTAGTGTTTGATGTAGAGCTTCATTGTGAGTCAATTGTAAGTTCGTGTCCCCCTCTCCATGCGACGAACCTTTTGGTCTTGAGTCTTTGGTCGCGGTTTTGAGGCCTGCGGATGGACGTCGTCTACATGTGAGCCCTTCACCTGCCCCCCCCTAACCCCCCCCCCCCCCCCCCCCCCCGTGATCCTTATCTCTGCGATGCCTTTCACTGTCAGCCCTTGCTCTTGTTATGGTGTTCCTCCAGAGGTCACTTTGCATTACAAATGTGACCTTTTTGTTTCTTCTGGGTCGGGAACCCCTGCTCGCGCCGTGCCGGGAGCTGGAAGACCGGCCGCTGTGAAATAATAATTAATGGGGGTACCTGAATGTGTGAGAGATCTGGGGTCGGAGTTCACTACAGTTCTTGAGATTTGGGGGTTGTGGGCGAATGGATTCCGTATGAATGCTCTGTATGCAGGATTACAGGTTATAATTCAGTCCACAAGAAGCTCAGCCTCCCCCGCCCCCCCCCCCCCCAGTTTCGCCACACCCCTGAGCAGAACCAGCAGAGCGTGATGTCCGTCATGATTCCTGTGCTGCAGCCCCGCCTCATTCCCTTCACTCAGACTTCAGGAATGTGGGTCTTGCTGTGGAAGTCCATCCCCCACCCCGCCCGTTCTCTCGCGTTAATGGCCTCCTGATTCCAGGTTGCTCCTGTGTCTAGCCAACCTCGCGTCCACCTCAAGCAGGAGTTAAAATGGACGAATGAAGGAGAGTAGGACGAAGGTGAGAAGATGAAAGCAGAGCAGGTGTAGCGGTAATGAGATGGATTCGTAACCTTTCTAAGGGAGGTGTCTTCGCGCTGGGCTTGGAAGTCATATTAGGAACTGGTCTGATGGAGCTGGGGGAGGGGGGCAGCTAAGCTCTGTACCGAATGGCAGATCCCCATCCCTGGCCTTCAGGATAACGAGGGTCATTTGGCTTCTGGACCTGGACTTTCCTGCAGTTGGCGCGGTAGAAGCTGGGTTGCCTGTCTGCATGTTTAAAAAAAGAAATGTAAACGACAAGCTCTCGATGAGCCACTGACGTTCTGAAGTGATGTTTATCATCAGTGCCCAAAGTGCATAATGAGCGGTGATGCATCTGCGTCACCACGACTGTGACGCCTCACAAACATTTATTGACTCGAGTGCCATTTTGATACCATCTTGCACGCAGAGTTTTGCAATTCTATTTTGCGACCATGGAGGTTTGTAGCAGTGGAGGATTCTGGGCCGGCGTGCATTCCCCAGGCCCCTGTGGTGATTTGCGTGCTTCAGGAGACCTATTCCCCCCCACCCCCCGCCTCACGTGCTTCTGCCATGATCGTGATTGCCAGCGCGTCCCGGGAACTTCATTACGCTTCCCCCCCCTAATTACACCGCTCTGTCGCCGCTGCTAATTACCTCTGGCCCCCCCATCCGTCACCACCACTCTGACTTGCAGTTTCACATTTTTATTTAATTTTTTTTTTTCCCTCAGCAGTTCGTTTTATTTTTTTGTGCCCTCCTACAGAACGATCCAATTAATATGGTAATGTTCTGATAAATATTTATGGGGCATTTAAATTATGCAGAAAGCTTTCGGTGCCGAGGCGCTCGCGGACTTCAAAGGGCCCTTTGCCACGCTAACGAGGAAAGGCCGATTTGCATAGAGCTTTAATCAGCTGCATACTGATTAAGGCTCATTATGGGAGCTGCCAGCTGCAATCTTTGTTTCTGTTTTTTTTTTTTTTTAATTCTTTCCTCCAAACTCCCCCCCCCCGCCCCCCCAACCCATCAGAAGAGAACTTTTCCCGCTCTGGTAGTCGTGACGATCGTGCTTTTCCGTGAGAGGCAGCGCGTTGGAGGAGCACGGCCGGGACCTGCACGCGGACAGAAGCAGGGATTCCACGTCTCCTCCCTGCCCACTCCTCACCCCAGCAGCACCGCCTTGTTCTTCGCTGATTTTGCTGGCCTAGCAGGTGCTCTTTGAGGGTTTTTTTTTTTTTTTCTAACCCTCCTCCTTGGTCCTCCTTGGAGTTGGCAGGACGAGGCCAGGATCAGACTGTCTGGAGGCAGGCTGTCACTGTGGGTGAGAGATTCCTGTGTTTCTGGGTCTGTGTGTGTGTCTGTCTGATTTTCCTGAGTGTGGGGTTTTCGTTGGTTATTTGTGCTATAGTCTCATACCCTGGCGTCCCCATGTGATCCCATGTGCCAGTGTGAGACCTCGCTGTGCATGGTTCAGCCCATAGAGATCTCCGTGCCTCTCATCACCACCTTGCCACGAAGTGGTTGACCGCTGGGGGCCTGTCTGCTGGTGTCCCATCCGCTGACGTCGCTCGGGTCCCCGCGGAGCCCCCGCTTGCGTGGCTCGGTGCCATCGTGGTGCCATCTGGACGCTTCTGAGTCATCCTCTTCGCTCTTCCTTCAGAAGTAAAGTGGGCTTCTCATCTCTGATGGCACTTCTTGGGTGCCGGAAGGTCAGGAATATATCCCCAAGGACCCGTGTGGGCCGAACCCGAGATCCGACAGCTAGGCGATAGAGCCAACCTGAGCTGTTCTTTTCCATCTGTAAGGTTCAGGCACAGTCACGTTTGCATTGTATTCTAGGGGATTCCATTCAGGTTTTGTCAGGGTCAAAGTTCAGAATGGCTGCTGTGGAAGTTAACTGTTTGTTTAAGCTGCTTTGCACTGACCTGTGATTGAGTATTGAAAGGTTTTTTTCTACTTGGTTCCACACCTGATGACGATATTTTTAAATCCGCCACAGATTGCCGAGTAGTCGTGTTTTTTGCAGGTGGTTTCGTAATTCTGGGAACTCGTGAACTAACCGGCCACTGGGTTGGGGCGGTGATGGGTCGTGTGCCTCATTTAGCTGACGTGTTTGTTTAATGCAGACTGTGCCGCTCTGTCGCCGAACGCCTGGGTCAGGGTGAGTTAAACGCCTCCCCCCCCCACCCCCGTGAACCATTGTCTTCTGCCTCTTCCAGATTCGAGAATGAGCGATCCGTCCGAGCGGACTAAGGAGGCCATGGAGAGCCGGGACGGAAGTGCAGGTGAGTAACCGGCAAAGGAACTCCCCGATTTATTTATTTATTAGGATCCGTTAGTTCACTTGACGCTTGTGTTCGGATTTAAAATGGAGGCATTTCTGGACGAACATTTGGTTGGAAGGGATGGTGATGCGTGGGAGGTGGCTGTATTGGCTTTGGCAGGCCTTACGCTAGGACACTATTTTTTGATCCTTTACCTCCAGGTGCCCAAACAAACGGACTGGACTTTCAGAGGCAGAGCTCGCAAACGACGAGCACCATTACCAACGCCCATACGCAGGCTCTGCTGCAGCAGGTAAGGCAAGGCCCCCGCATGGCCGCACTTCCCTCCCGACGTGCCACAGCCTGTCAGTGAGGGCGGTGTTGAGAAACAGCTCTTATTGTGGAACCGTTATCAGGAAGAATACTGGTCAACCCCCTTGGCCCCCCCCCCCCCCCGCCCTTTTCGGTTTACTGTGTGGTGTGTGCCTGTGTGTAGGGGGGGGGGGGTGTGGAATGCAGCCACAGAAGGGTTTAAAATGACTAGCCAAGAGAAGCTCCCACAGTTTCCATGGCAAACACTTTGTTGCCTTGGTGCTATGGCTGGCAACAGAGTGGCACATTTTTTTGTGCCGGGTGCTTATTATCTCGGGGACGAACGAGAGCAATCAGCGCGATATGCTAATCGGCTCTTCTGCAGTCGCTTGGAAACAGGTGGCAGAGGGTATGCAAATCTGCGCAGAATTTACATGCTCTGCATAACCAGCTTTTAATTAACATACCCCCCCCCCCCCTTAAAATTCCTGTGGGCCGTGGCTTAAAAAGCTTTTAATTTCACTGTTTGAAGCCAAATAAAGTCACGAAATTGCTTTCTAAAAACAAGGCGTTTAAAGCTGCTTAGAATTCATGTTTTGTATGCCTTTGTTTGATACACCCGGGGGCCGTGTGTGCGCGCGTGCGTGTGCGCGCGTGCGTGTGTGTGTGTGTGATGTGTGTGTGTGATGTGCATATTGCATTGTGGGGACAAATGTCCCCACAATTGGATAAAAACCTGTTATTCTGACATTGTGGAATCCTTTTTTTCAGTCCCCACAAGGGAAACTCAGTTTTAGAAATATCTGTCACTACAATCATATTTTCTTTGGTTACTTATAGCTACAGATGGGGCTGGGTAGGGGCTGAAGGTGCCACATAATGCATTTTTATTTTTGTTTATTTTTTCAAATTCTCTGGTGTCTACATAGAAGGTATGTGAACTTGGTTTGGTCAAAAAATGTCCGTAGTGGTTTTATAGGCCCATTTACTATCCTATAATTTGGTTCTAGAATTAAATGGGCTGTTTTCCCTTAATTGGTGGGCTCATTAATATGTTAATGAGCTCTGCTCTGATTGGCTGGTTTACAGTGAGGCACCAAGTATGGCTCTCACAGAACCAATATAGATCACTACAGGTGAGGTAAAACATGGAGCATTTAGGCATGCGATCGTATATGTTTGAGTCTGTATCAGAGGAGGAATCAGATGTTGAGGAGCAACCAGTTGCTTGGAAATTACAAATGAATACTACTGTAATAGTCCCACTTCAGCTTAATGCTACGTTCACACTGCGAGCGGCGAGAGCGTCAAAGCAACCGGAAGTCATTCATTCTCTATGGGAGGGAGCGTCGGGAGGCGTCGAGGAGCAGTGCGTCGCGATCTGGGCGGCGGGAGCGTCAGACAGAAGTTGAATCCCAGTCAACTTTATGGTAATGAGCTGTGACGCGGTTGGGCGGCAACCAATGGGAATGTAGAGATGCTCCGCTAAAGAGAGCGCCGCAGAACATAAGCGTGTAAAGTTTTGTTCCGACCCAACCGCTCCTAGGCACAATGGAGGAGAGACTTATTATTGCTGTAGCCGGGTACCCAGTTATATATGATGTGTCTGTTTGCATACAGGGACATAAATAAAAAAAAATGAGGCATGGACCAGAGTGTCCGAAACAATGGGTGTTCCAGGTGAGATGGTGAAGTGCATAATATATTTTTTTGATCAGTAGTAATTTAGGCGCCATAGCAGAGAAAACAGTGCAAATTGTCGGTAATGTTATACCTATTTATAGCATTAGTGTTTGTCAAAACATAATTATGTGTTTTAGTAGAACTGTCGTGATACATTTTAAGTACTATTTATGTTAACTAAAGAAACATAAAGCACAAGCATCTACTTGGCAATCATCCATTGTGAGAAGGTAAATTTGAAAAGAAGCGCTACACTATTTATAGGTAACATTTTCCCTCCAGAACGCTTGATTTTAAGCGGGAATGCAAATAACTGGCTCACAACAATATTTATTTGACAAATTATGTCCTATCAGGAGTCGGCGCAAAGATATAAGCTACATGTTTTTGTTTTGCGGCCCCTTTAAAAAGTTCTCAGAGCCTGGCATTCTGAGCGGCCTTGTCCCCGCCCATAGAGCCTGCCATCCCCGTCATAGCCTCGAATGGCACATAGAGCCTGCCATCCCCGTCATAGCCTCGAATGGCACATAGAGCCTGCCATCCCCGTCATAGCCTCGAATGGCACATAGAGCCTGCCATCCCCGTCATAGCCTCGAATGGCACATAGAGCCTGCCATCCCCGTCATAGCCTCGAATGGCACATAGAGCCTGCCATCCCCGTCATAGCCTCGAATGGCACATAGAGCCTGCCATCCCCGTCATAGCCTCGAATGGCACATAGAGCCTGCCATCCCCGTCATAGCCTCGAATGGCACATACAGCCTGCCATCCCCGTCATAGCCTCGAATGGCACATACAGCCTGCCATCCCCGTCATAGCCTCGAATATCACATACAGCCTGCCATCCCCGTCGTAGCCTCGAATGGCACATACAGCCTGCCATCCCCGTCGTAGCCTCGAACGGCACATACAGCCTGCCATCCCCGTCGTAGCCTCGAACGGCACATACAGCCTGCCATCCCCGTCGTAGCCTCGAACGGCACATACAGCCTGCCATCCCCGTCGTAGCCTCGAATGGCACATACAGCCTGCCATCCCCGTCATAGCCTCGAATGGCACATACAGCCTGCCATCCCCGTCATAGCCTCGAATGGCACATACAGCCTGCCATCCCCGTCATAGCCTCGAATGGCACATACAGCCTGCCATCCCCGTCATAGCCTCGAATGGCACATACAGCCTGCCATCCCCGTCATAGCCTCGAATGGCACATACAGCCTGCCATCCCCGTCATAGCCTCGAATATCACATACAGCCTGCCATCCCCGTCATAGCCTCGAATATCACATACAGCCTGCCATCCCCGTCATAGCCTCGAATGGCACATACAGCCTGCCATCCCCGTCATAGCCTCGAATATCACATACAGCCTGCCATCCCCGTCGTAGCCTCGAATGGCACATACAGCCTGCCATCCCCGTCGTAGCCTCGAATGGCACATACAGCCTGCCTTTTTTGCTGTTATCCTCTACTTCATTCCTCACTATCTGTGGAACTATTGACATTCAAACGCGCATGTCCATTGAGCTTGAAAGTGGAATGGCATATTTAAAGCTTGGAGGCGTGGTTAAGACTGTTGCATAACAGTCTAGGAATTTCAAAACATCCCGTTTCACTTCCTCCTTTTACATATTCAGGAATTAAATTTGAAAGAGGGAATGGCAGTGTTTGAGATTCACAGTATGTCAGTTCCATGTACTGAGCTCTCCTTTTTGATCTATGATGAGATAAAGTCAGATTTTCATTCTATGGCACCTTTAAGGTTGTCATTGTTGGGATTAAAGGTTTTTCCATCGAAATGAATGGATGGTCCCTACAAAGATGTGGAAAATGTGTTTGTGTCTCTCAGAGAGAACATCTATCTACTAGGGGTGTAACAATACATCGATTTGTATCGATACAACGGCAAACGATCCGATGCATCGATGTGACCGCGTAAATATCGATACATGTATTTTTATTTTCTGGCCTGTACCAGTATTGTTTTCATGATCCACTCCGACGTATACATGGTCTACATCAGGGGTGCCCAATACGTCGAACGCGATCTACTGGTCGATCGCAAAGGTAGTGTGGGTAGGTCGTATGGCATAAAAAAAAATAGAGGATGGATGACGCTTTCAACCGCGCCAGCTGCTGCAAAACTCCAGCAAGCTACCGAGTCACCTAGTTAACCTCCAATTTGTTTCTACAAACGTTAAGAAAGGGTATAAAAATGAATGGGGGAGCTGGACCAAGTAAGAAGCCAAAAACCTACCACTTCCATACGGAATGGGAGGACTTTTTTTATTTTTTTTCCCCACCATGTCATATTCAAAGTGCATTTGCCTCATCTGTCAGTCTACCATTGCTATTCCGAAGAAGGGAAATGTGGAGCGGCATTTTCACACTGTTCATAAAAACTACGACATTAACTTCCCTCTGAAAAGCAAGCTGAGAAAGAGAAAGGTGAAGGAACTAATATCCCAGTTCAATTTAAAAATATTTTATTCATCCCAAAGGGAAATTAATAATAATAAATAATATTAAAGGAATACTCAATATTTTTATACATAAATATTCATTTTGCATTTTTATAGTTTGTAGATCATTTTGACTTGCACCCATGTCATTTATAAGTAGCTCGCTAGCTAGCGTACCTTCAGAGCGTGTGTTTAGTACGGCAGGTGACATAGGACGCTATGCTCAGAGCACACAATCTCCTGAACACGTTGACTACTACCCTCAGTATCAAACTGAATCGAATCGTGGGAATTTCTGAGGTATCAAAAAAAATTGAACCGTTGGCTTAAGGAATCGATATTGTATCGTATCGCGAGGAAAGCTGTGATTTACACCCCTACTACCTACTGTCACCTTTTAACAGTTGTCTCTCTGACTTGGGTTTTCCATGACTAGTTGTCTTGTTCAGCTGTTGAAACAGGGCTACAAATACTGGTCTCCTAAAAAGTTAACTTCAGTCCCTTTGTGTTTTTTTTCCCCCACCTATAATGTGGTGCTTGTGCTCCCCACACTGCTCAGGGTTAACTGGCAGACCATTCACAGTGAATGCTGTAGGGTTTACAGTGATTAATGGGACGGTAACTACCCTACAGGAGCAGAAAACTCCACCCTTTTAACTTGATGGTAACTTGACCTTTATACACGTCCTTTATTTTAAACCATTTGGGGAAAGATGGTTTTTCAGTTTGCAAAATTGGAGCCAATATAGTTTATATGATTTAATAACATGTGACCAGAATGTAGATTGGTTGGAGTATTACTAATGTTTTAAAATATTAAACTTCAGCTTGAAGTCTGTTGGCAAAAGGTAGTAATTCCTCATGATGGCAAGCTGCTGTTCTCTGTCAGGCCCGAGCTGAGCCAGATACTAGATCCAGCGAGCCTTTGCCTCCCCAAGGTCACTGACCTTACGCTGTGTTTTGGTTCTAGTCTAAGTCAGGGGAAGCAGTGGAACCTCCAGCCTCCAGCCAGCAGGGGGCGTTGCCCCAAATGCAACTGATGTTGGCCGGGGGACAGATCACTGGAGTAAGTGGCATGCTGCTCACCCATGAGCCCAGGCCCATGGCTGGCTGCTGTGTTTGAGAGCATGTGCACTGGTGTGCCCCATTTTTAACTCGTGTCATTTGTTCTCCACCTGCCACCAAGCTCATTGGGGCAAATCTCACCTGCTGCGCATGGAGTTTGTTGTGCATGTCAAACTGCCATTGATCTGCCCCAATGGCAGGATGAGTTTTACAGCTGCAGTGTGATACAGGAACGGGCCAGCAATTCCGCCTTATTCAGCTGGCGGCCATGTTTTCCATGGGTAACTTTTGGTCAATGCAAAATCTAGAGGTTGAGCTTAACCCTCTGGGGTCTTGGGGTAGGGAACACACTTTCACTGACTGGGGCATGGTCACACATTTCATTCAGTATCATAATTCATGGCAAATAAATTGTTTTATATATTTGTTTCGGCATTACACATCTTAATTTTAATGTACATTGTTTATATGTGAGATTTATGTTAAGTTCGTAATCTGACGTCAAAGTATAGACATTGCAAAATGCAGTTTGGAACACTTGCAGAAACATTATGAAAGTACATAGTAAGCAATGGTGGAAGTTCGTTCTGATCCCACATATCTGATCACCAAAGTCTTGGCTGCATGAAGATGACTAAATGGTGTAGTTGCAACATTCAGTTATGATAAATAAATAAGAAAATCCTAACTCATGTCACTATTTCTGGTCTCCTTCCATTGAATATGTAGGAGCTCTCGTGTGTATGCATGAGCCATTCACACCTGGCCACATTCCCCCCCCCCCCTTTTATGGTGCTGATGGGGATGTATCTGGATCGCATTTCACCGTTTCGTTGTTCATCAAATTACCATGTGAATGCAATTTGAATACGTGGTAATGCGGCTATTTAGAATGCGAATAGCGATCTTCAAGGTGAGAGCGGTATACACGCCCCCGATGCAGGTAAAACAAAGGAAGGTGACATGGTTTATTTCTTTGCTATTTAACCTAATTTTAAAAATGGAAGTTTTGAAAAGAAGACAGATTACGGATTTAGTCAGCGTTTTTTCCCCCATGATTCTACATAAAGATTTAAGCGAGACTTAAACTGAAATAGATGCGAAAAATACGCTGCATCGCCGACGATGTGTTCGTCCCCCGAGGGTTAAATGACAGTGCTGGATGCAGATGTGAATGTGTGATGTTTGCTGAAGGTGAATATAAAATTGTGCTTCTATAAATCGACCTTTTGAGGGAAAGTCTCGAGTATTTGCAGTATTCCTTGCCAAAATTGTTTTTTTTTTAAGGAAAGTCCTATATTTGTACAAAGATTGCCAGATTGGACCTGTGTTTTGGTCATTTTGGAATGGAATCGGTACATGGCGATGCAGCCAGAAAGACAGGGGGTTAGCCCTGAAAAAGAGTCCTGACGTGGTGGCCAGTCTGAATTATAGCTGGAGGGAAATGGGGGGGGGGCACAGACTGCGCACACCTGAGCTCTGGGCATCGCACCCACACATCAGTGACTCCCGGTCCATGGGGGGGCGCGAGGTTTATGGCCAGTGGATGGTGCTTGCCCGCCCTCAACACGTCCCCCCACCCTCACGACCCCCGTGGAGCTGCCCCCATTTTCCAAGGCCATGCGGTCGCCTGGTAATGATTTCCTGGAATCGTGATTCATTATCTCCCAGCATGCTCGTTTGCTTTCATTACTGTAACGAGTATGGGGTAGCCGCACTGCCCTGCCGATTTCCTATAACCCACGCGGCAGGGGACGGGGGGTAACAGAAGGCAGGCGGACCATGTGACCCTGGCTGGGGGCGAGCACAGTGGGGGGGGGGGGGGGGCTCTCTGCCTGCTGTGGAGTCTCGCTGGTCATACTCGTCCTGTGTCAGAGCTCAGCAAGCCATGTTCTCCACAATGTCCTGGGTGTCTGTCAGACTCATTGTTTCACAGCCATGGATCTGATCATAATAATGGTCACACTTTTTTATCTAATAATTTTATCTTGCACATTTATCCAAAGCTACTTACAGTAGAGGGAAGAACTACAATTTACATGTGCTCCCTGGGATTTGAACCCACAACCTTCGTGTTAATACAATGCATAAATTGAGTTACAGCAGCGTTTGGGGAAAAGCTTCCGAATAGCTGTTTGCTTCTTGTCTCATTCTGTTACTTTTCATTTCATTCTTATTTTCTTCATCTCTGCTCTCTTTCTAGCTGTATTACTGTTTTTTTTTTCTTTTCCCCCAAGACTATTTTTCAGAGAAATTGACCTTGACTCGCTTGTGACTCCCTTTCCAGTTGACGCTGACTCCCGCGCAGCAGCTGCTGATCCAGCAGGCCCAGGCCCAGCTTCTGGCTGCAGCCGTGCAGCACTCGGCCAGCCAGCAGAGCACCACCACCGGGGCCACCATCTCTGCCTCCGCGGCCACGCCCATCACACAGATCCAGCCCATTCAGATCACACCTGTAAGCATCCTATTGTGTTGTATGTGGCCTCATTTTAGTGGTTTATGTCCGTGTGGTAATGTTTTCTGCCTCCTTGTGATATGGAGGACCTGCAGCAGTTCCAGCAGCTGCAGCAGCAGAACTTGAACCTGCAGCAGTTTGTGTTGGTGCAGCCGGGTCACCCCATCGCCGCGCAGCTGCAGCCGGCGCAGTTCATTATCTCGCAGACGCCACAGGGGCAGCAGAGTATGTGTTCCCGCCTCCCTGCCTGGTTTTTATTTGGATGCTCTTACCTCCTTTATTCCTCCCTGTGAACTCACTCTTTTTATGACACAGGTCTTCTGCAAGCTCAGAATCTCCTAACTCAACTACCTCAAAGCCAATCCAACCTCCTGCAGACTCAGCCAAGCATTGCCCTTACCACACAGGTCAGGGACTACAACTCCCATAATCCCCCCCCACCTCAAACACTCCTCCTGAACACACTCCATAGACTTGAAGCTAAATGTAATTTTAAATAATGCAAATTTGTGGGTTAAATATTTTGTATTGCGGCATCCAGTGTCAAAAGGAATCTGTGACACCCAGATGGGTGTGATACTATAATTCTGCAAGTGTTTTAACACCGCTCGTTAATATTACGCGGACGATACGTGAGACTTGAATTTGCGATTAAAAATAATGGCGCTAACAATCTCTCGCTCCTTCAGCCGGCGACACCGACGCGCACGATAGCCGCCACCCCCATCCAACCCCTCCCACACAGCCAGACGACACCAAAGCGAATGGACACGCCCAGTCTGGAGGAGCCCAGTGACCTGGAGGAGCTGGAGCAGTTTGCTAAGACCTTTAAGCAAAGGAGGATCAAACTGGGCTTCACTCAGGTGGGGCCCTGAGAGTCAACCTGGGTTCAGGGGGGTTCAGTTTGGCTTTGTTAGGCTGTCGGTGGAGGTCACCAGGCCAGCTTTTACTGATCAGAAGGACTTGCAGGTTTATGTGAGAGGGGCAGGTATTGGGTGCTCATTTTTCATGCCTTCACTCTGCATCACTCGCAGGGGGATGTGGGACTGGCCATGGGAAAACTGTACGGAAACGATTTCAGCCAGACCACCATCTCGCGCTTCGAAGCCCTGAACCTGAGCTTCAAGAACATGTGCAAGCTGAAGCCGCTGCTTGAGAAGTGGCTGAACGATGCAGGTTTGTCCCTTCTGTGTTTGCTGTGGTCAGATGATTCCCCAACAGCAGTCTGAGGCTTTGGCCGCTCCTATGCTTTGGCTTCGTCTGCTTTTGACCTGTGATGTGTCAGCTGGTCACACTGGTTAAGAGTGACTGAACAAATGAGGTGGGCGGGGTTAGCGTGTCCTGCCAATCACATTTTGGTTTCAGAACTGATAACCTTCCTGGGGAACTAGGACGGCTAAATCCTTTAGGTTCAGGTACTTGCATTTAAAACAACTTAAAAGACAGAATCATTGCAAGTCTGTTGGTTTGGTTTTGTTTCTGTGTGTCTTTACTCTGTTCAATGTGAATGGTGCCAGTGGCTGTTTAATTAAGTATGTCGAGCATCCGTGGGAGAAGACGTGAGGTACCAGGCAGCCTGAAGCCATGGTAACACGGCGTTTACTCACATCGCCCCACGTTCAGGTTTTTACCTGCCTCCCTGTGTCTGTGTCCCCACTGTGTGTGCAGAGAACCTGACCTCGGACCAGGCCCTGTCCAGCCCCAGTGCCTTGGGATCCCCGGGCCTGGGCGTGGAGGGCCTGAACCGGCGCCGCAAGAAGAGGACCAGCATCGAGACCAACATCAGAGTGGCCTTAGAAAAGAGCTTTCTGGAGGTGAGTGATATTTCCTGTTACACAGAGGTGTCCAGGTGAAGGAGTTTGTAGAGTACAAGTGAATAAAGCTGTCAACTAGGCATAGTTATAGTTAGGCTGAGCTTCCAGTGAAGGACTAGTAACACGTGCAAGTTACCACTGGAACAAGAGCTATACAATACGTCTCAAAGATGGCAAGAACCGAGATGGTCAAATCCAGTTCAGAAACGCAAGAGCAGCCTTGGTGATTATTACAAGTAATGTTGCAGTTGTAGAGTAACAGTACTGTGCAAAAGTCTTAGGCAGCAAAAAAAACATGTTTATTTTCACGTTGGTGTAAAACTATGCTATTACGCCTGTCAAAGTGTGCTAGCTTAGCCATTTCTAGACTTCTGCTAAAGTCCTGTATCTGCAGCAACTATACAGTTTACGTATACAGTAAAGGACGTCTTTTTGACTTGACCACAAGTACACCTCCTATAGCTAATTAATCTCACTGACTTTTTTTAACTAATTAAAATAATTAATAGAGCTGGTGGTGAAATGTAATAAATACATGGAATGGCTGGGGTGCCGCTGAGGAGTTTGGGGATAAAAGCAGTGTTCATCTAGCCAGGCAACAAGTTATCAGTAACTCTTTTTAGATTCTTATTAGTTTTTATTGTGCTACTCTTAACTTGCATATGTTCTAATTAGTGGTGTCATTCGCCTAAAAAAAATCCAATCACACCAATAGGCTGTTTAAAATGGTATTTTGCTAGTATTTTTTGGAAGATGAAACAAATTCACATGTGGTCTTGGAACAAAGAAATGCAGGACAAACTGGTAAGAGGAATCAGGTTTTTTATTATTTTTTATTTTTTTAATGTAGCATCTTGGTTTTGATGGTTGAAACTATTCAGTTGAATGGTTCCAAATGTGTAAGTCACTAACGTAATTAGCAATTATGCTTTTGGAAAAGGTTTTCCTGTTCTGCTTTTTTTAATTCTATTTTTGAAAGCATTTTTGGACAAACAGAGAACACTTAAGTGTTTTTAGTGCAAAAGTTAATGTTTAATGTGAAATGTTATTTTCAGCAAATGCAATCCCTACTATTTTAAGCCATTTTACAACATTACTTTTGAGAAATATAGTTAAATAAAATAATTGCTTTGTAGTCTTATACTTCCAAAAAGTATACCATAAAGGTAGTGAAAAACGCTATTTTTATGGTATTTCCTCAGTGAAAACTCTCTCACATCACAAAATAAAAGGTTGACGCCCCCTAGTTAGTGTAAACAGACCCCAGGCATTTGCTCTTGTTTTCACATGTGAAATATTTGAAAAGTAGACTGTTCAAGGTGTTTGGGGGGGGGGTGTTTTTTTAATGCCTCGAAGACAAAAACTTGCGGCAGTTTTTAGATGGTTTTGTGAGATTTCAGTTCAGACTCCAGAAGATTAATTTGTCTTCAACAAAATAGTGCGTTAAGGTTTCCAGATTAATTACAAGTGTTCATGTGTTGATGTTGACAGCACTAGTTCTAATGCTAAATTTGTGAGCACACTTAATATCCAGATAAATTGATTTAAATGTTTTTTTGACTGCCTAAGACTCGGTGTTCAGTAATATGTTCAGCTCATATGTTCTTGATGGTTTGGCCTCACATGATGTCAGTTGGGCAGCCGCCTTCATACCTGGAACTCGAACCTCTGACCTTTGACCCCCCATAGTGAAAGTGGACCGGTGGGTCCCTTTATGCTCTTTAAGCAGAACCAAAAACCTACCTCTGAGGAGATCACCATGATTGCCGACCAGCTGAACATGGAGAAGGAGGTGATCCGCGTGTGGTTCTGCAACCGGAGGCAGAAGGAGAAGAGGATCAACCCCCCCAGCAGCGGAAGCGCCAGCAGCACCCCCATCAAAGCGATCTTCTCTCCGTCCACCCCCTTGGTACACTAAAGGGCCTTGCTTAAGGGTTTGGACAACGTTGCAGGAGCTGTGGGCTGAGTTGTTGGGGGGGGGGGGCTGCTGCACGTTCCCAGACTTGGGACAAAATTATTTCCACTGCTTCCAGCTGGACCCAGCACAGCAACAACTTCATGACCTCACTCTAGTAGGGAACGTATAGGATATAATGTACTACCAACCAAATTAAAACAAGGGTCCTACTGCTATCTGGGGTAGCAGGGCTGTCAGAGATGGAGGGCAGGTGCACCACAACCACCATTATATCAGATAATTGATAGATATAACTGTTTGCCCACAGCTCTCTTGGGCAAGGGCTCCTTCCCATCTTCACTGTTGATTTTAGGTCTTTGTGTTGAGTTGCTCTGCAGCTTAAATGCTTAAAACTCAAAGCTCCTTCACCGTGTCCCAGGCGACTGTCCACCTCGTCCTTCATCCCTTGTGCTGATTGTTGTTCTTTTTCTCAGTCCATCTTCTCCGTCGTCTTTGCATATCTCCCAGAGTCTGATGTATTTGCTTAACATTAGCGATCAATTTTGATTTGGATAGTAATAGCAGTGGTAGCCAAACGATGGCAGCATGAGCATCGCTGGAGGCGTCCCCTGTCGTCACTGTCCCTCTTCCATGTCCCAGGTGCCCAGCACGGCCAGCCTTGTGTCCAGTAACCCACCGACCACGTTGACTGTAAACCCAGTTCTGCCTCTCACCAGCACGGCCGCCACCAGTCTCGCTTTTACAGGTAGGTGGATTTTCCACCTTGGGCCGAGGAACGTGCATGTCTCCAGTGGTAACCATTACCGCGGTGGTGTTTTGTTTACCCTTCTGAAGCTCACTGAGGACCTGTGAGGAAGTAATTGGCCCACAAAGTTGGAAACTTGGTGGTTTAACGGAGAACATCTGCCCTGGCGCTTTGAGTGTGTCTGTGGCCTGAAGTGACCTTCCAACATTTTCCTGCTGTTCCAGGCACGACCCCTGGGGCAGCGACCACAAATACGGCCTCAGTCATCTCCACTGCCCCCATGGCGACTTCTGCTATGACCTCCCCTTCCTTGAGCCCCTCCCCGACGGTGCAGATGGCTACGGAGGTGGGCAGAGCCCAGGAGACAAACGCGGATACGCATTTGCCCTCCTCCCTGGCATCTGCGCTGAGCGCCGGACAGGTGATGGTGACTGCATCGGGCCTCTCGGCTGCCCTGCAGGGTGCCGCCCAGCTGCCCACCAGCGCCGGACTGGCTGCCATGGCGGCCGCCGCTGCCGGACTCGGCCCGGGCCTCATGGCGTCCTCGCAGTTTGCTCCTGGGTGAGGTCACATGTTGCAGTGCAAGTCACGCCTCCCTCGGCCATCATGCCGTGACCTTCATCCTCTACGGTGTCTGTCTCTCTCTCCTTGCAGGGGAGCGCTGCTGAGTCTGGCTCCCAGCGCCCTGGGCAGTGCGCTGAGTCCGGCCCTTATGAGCAACAGCACGCTGGCCACCATCCAAGGTGCACAGGCCAGACTTTTAACCAAGAACTACATTACCCATGTCCACAGTGCTTGTGGCCATGGTTACCAAATGCCAACCCCCCCCCTCCTGTTTTCAGTGGATCTTTTAGCACTCTGAGGCTCAGATTCACTCTGCACTGTCAGAAATAAAGAGTACCAGTTTGTACCTTTGTCACTGGGGCCGTACCCTCAAGGGTCTGCCGCTTGTACCCTTAGCTATAGGTAATTGTACCTATTAAGGTACAGAAATGGACTCTGAGGAACATTTCTGTACCATTGATGGTACATGAATGCTGTGTATACCTTTGGGATGTTCCTTTTTCTATACCATAAAAGGTATAATTACAAGGGTACAGCCCCAGTGACAAGCGAAGGTACACATAGCACATGAATGTGTCCATCTCCATACTCGATCGCTTCCTGTGTTGCTTGTTGTCATGTCAATCCTTTTGGTTCATACTGCAGGGCTCTTCAAATCTTGCCCTCAATTCCAAATCCAGGCCTTGTTTTCAGTCCTCCCAGGTAGTTAGGTTACTGATTCTGATTGGCCAGAGGCTTCACAGGTAAAATAAGGCTGGAAAATCAGCTTGACTCTTGAGTACTGTGATTCAGAGGTGGAGATTTCAGGTCCAGAGAGTACAAATCCAGACCAATATTTAGTTTCAACCAACCAGTTGAAAGAGTCACAGTCACAGAGTACTCAAGTGGTTGGTTGAAACAAAATCTTGGTCTGGATTTGTACTGTCTGGACCTGAAATCTCCACCTCTGCTGTGATTTGATTAGCCCTGCCATACTGGTTCTTCGAAAAATACATCTGTGATTGTGACAAACCACTCTCCCGTCTCCCGTCTCCCGCCTCCCGTCTCCCGCCTCCCGCCCAGCTCTGGCCTCCAGCGGCAGCCTTCCCATCACCTCCCTGGACGGCAGCGGAAGTCTGTTCTTCGCCAATGCCAGTGCCGGCAGCACTCCCAACCTGGTGACGGCTCCGCTTTTCCTCAACCCTCAGAACCTGTCCCTGCTGACCAGCAACCCGGTTAGCCTGGTGTCTGGGGCCGGGGCCGGGGCCCTTAACCTGCAGGTCACCGCGGCGACCGCGCACGGTGATGCCCAGCATAGCAGCGGGACCGTCACCACGGCGCCCACCACCACTCTCACCACTGCCTCCAAGGCCCAATGAACTCGTGGCCACGCCCCTCGTGCGTGTCCTCCTCCCTTCCCCGCCTCCTTTCTCCTTATTTAATACTTCTGCTGCCACCAAAAAGAAAAAACCTACTGAATTTATTTTTTTATATAAGGCTTTATTCTCTACATCTTTATTCTTCTTTTTTTGTGCCAGGATCTTAGGTTTTTTTATTGTTAATAATATTGTTAATATTATAATTTTTTTTTCTCCCTTGCCATTTTAATCATTTTTTAATCATTTTTGGTGAGGGTGGGGGCAAATCACTTGACGCCCTGTTGCCATGGCGATTTGAGACTGTCCAAACAGACTCTTCACACAGCACTCTGTGCAGTCCTGGCACAAACCCTGGAAAAAGAATAGCATTTATTTTTCACTTTCCCTAAATTATCTTTTTGAACATACTTATTTTTTCCTCCCCTTCACATAGAAAATCAGACAATTATCGTTCGAACCAAAAAATGTGAGACATGCATTCGACTGAGTGACCTCGTCGCTGAGGTCGATATTCTTTCCGTTCAGATTACTTCTTTTTAATGGTGAACTTTCTTTTGTTTATGGTCTGTCATACTGGCTTGTTACACTGTTTTATACCAGAGGTCTAAAGGATACCAATGGGGTTCTTTCATTGCTGAACTCATTACTGCGTTTACAGATTTGTGTGTATTTGTATGGGGGTGTGGTTTTTGTGGGTAATTTACCGTCTGAGTTGCATTAATCTCTGTAAAAAGCTGAAACGCGGTTAGAAGGCTTTAATACGTCAAACCGGTGCTGCCGCTGTTCCCCGTGCGGCCATAGGGGGCGGCACACATGAGTTTGCCTCCTGAGACGCCTGTCCGTCACCTTCATCGCCGGCGTTCCTGCCGCTTGTCTCCATATACACTGATCACTTTTGTTTCAAAGTAGCTTTAATAATACTGAGAGCTTTATGGTGACAAGTGTGTCACTCTGCTTTTGTGGGGGGGCGGGAGGGGGCATTTTTGGGGTGGGGGTGTTGGAGTGGACACTCATAGCTTTAGTGAATGTGGAAAATATCAGTAAGGGCACAGTGTTCAGTGATGAGGTGGCGGCATTCTGACCTGCTGATTGGTGGTTCACGTTGATCGGGGCGGGGGGGCATAATGCCATTTCTGGCCCTTCAGAAGAGAAATGTTTTGTGAGTTTGGTCCCAGTTTTTGTTACTTTCTTGTTTTACACTTGCATGGTGTCTGTGCCAGAAACTGGGCACGAAGAACGATGGTCCACTCACTTGGAAAACTCTTTGTACTGCTTATTTGTAATAGTCAGATATACCAAAAATAATATTTTTTTTTTTTTTAATGTAGCATAGTTGAAATATTTATGTTATCACTGGGGGCTCACTTTTAGACCACAGAAATAATGCAATATTTGTAGGATCCTTCCAAAGACTAAACACTATTGATTTTTCACATGCGCTGAAACTGTGGTGTGTGTGTGTGTGTGTGTGTGTGTGTCTCTGTCTGTCTGTCTGTCTGCTTTCTTAAGGGACCAGAAGGTGGGTGCCAGAGAAGGGTGGATGTGTTTCAGGGTGGAGGATCCCCCCCCTGCATCCCCCCCCCCACCCTCCCCCGCCCCCCACACCCACCTATATCAACACAAACCAAAGTGTCTGGGGCTCCTTTGAGGGGGTTTTAGTGCAACAGTCAGGTAGTTATAAAAGGTTTAAAGGTTTAAAAGTGAATAAGAAAATATTTTTTCCTCCCTTTGTTATAGTGAAATTTAATATATTGGTGTGGTTTTAAGCAAAAGGTTGATAAGCGTTGCTGTGAACAGAGTATTACATACATAGCTACGCTGGCCATTGCTTTTTAAGTATTTTGAGCCCCTGTTGCTTACTGAAGTCAGACTTTGTCTTCCTCGTAAGACTTAAAAAAAACACGTCCAAGTTCTGCCGGCTGGTCCTGTAGCTCCAGTTTCTGAAAAGGCTTTTTTTTTTTTTGTTGTTGTTCTGCCGATATTCAGCCATCAAAAGCTTAAACCAAAGTCGTTCCCCTCACTTTGCTGCTGTGTGCACGCATCAGTGCGGTTCCCCATCGAGACAATAACAACTCTGCGCACTACTGACTCCTGATATATATATTTTTTTTACCATTTATCATTATTTAAGTTATAAAGCAGTTTTGTTCTCTGGGTGGTGACTCATTACATTTGCGCTAAAGCGCGGCTTGAAGCCGACGAGTCACCGGGCAATTCTCGGAGGATAGCCCATTAGTCCGTCGGATGGGGGGGGGCGGCGGCCTCTCTGCTCCCCGCCGGCCCCTGTTTACGGGCAGTATTACTGACCTTTGGGGTTGTGGCGTTAAAATGAGGGAGATGCATCAGGTGAGTTTGGTACTGAGAAGTGCCGTCTTAAAAATGCGCCTGGTGTCTCCCTTTGCCGGACCCACGGTCAAGCAGCTCTGTGCCGGGAAATGCCCTGTGCCCGGCCCGGCCCGGCCCAGGATGAACGCAATGCCAGAGTCGTGATACACCAGTGTTTTTCTACTCCTGATTGATTTGGAGCTGTTTGCTCCACTAATACTACTTTGTAATGCTTTATTTTTTTACGTTACTTAAAATACCTCAGTGGCTGTTCTCGTAAAGTTGGTTTCGGGCGCACTTAAAACGGACACTGTCAGCTCTTGAAAGTCGGCCCGTTTTTAAATTATTATTTGGTTACGTGACTTTGCTGTACACTTGCGTGAGGCTGACGAGCAGATTTCTTACTTTGCCAACTGTTACTGTTACTACTGCTACTGGTTACTACTTCTGGGATTGCCTGTGTGTCACGTGATCTTGTGATCCTACTTGCCAAAGGAGAGAATGTGCACGTTTCTGATTCTGTTGGGTTCGAGGTGGCTGGGATATGGTGTGTCTTTGGGTTTGGGAGTGGGGGGTGGGTCTCCATGGCCTCTCTGGATTAGACATTGGGGCTGCTGTTGCTGATGTTTGATTACCTACCCTAACAGCCTCTCTCCTTGGTACTGTGACGCTCTGGAAGTTACTGAAATGTTTGTGTAGGAAACGGATGCTGGCGTGAGCAAAACCTTGGGGTTCCTCCTTAGCTTTATTTGTATATGTAGGTAAATATTTTTAAACTCTGAACTATTGTGTTCAATTAATGATTGTAGTAACTTGTGCTTGTTCTTTTGAAAAGACGGGGAAAAAAAATGCTATTAACTGTGTTGCCCTGGTGCCGTTAGTGCTGGGACCTGCTCTGATGGGTATCTGGGAAACGAGACTGAAGCATCTTTATGCTTAAATTTTTTTCTTGCTGATTTGTAAATGCTGAGCTTAAATCTGGATGTGGTTAATGGTCATTTATGTTTTGTCAGGTCATGAGTTTGATTATCTTTCAGGGGAGAACAGTTACTGGTTCCTTTGGTCTTAAGGGTATCTGGTTCTGAGGTGGAGAGCCATCGTCCATGGAGGACCTATTTTCATGCCTGGAGTTGACCTGGGACCTTCTCTAAACCAGTTAAGAGCTGATGTAGTGAAACCAGCCTGGCAGGCGATTCCCACCACTGATCCGGACTCACCGTCATTTACAGCCGTATTCATACTAAGAAACCCTCAAGCTGTTTTGCCTAAACGAGTACGTGAACACTGATGCACATGAGCTCCGCCCACCGGATTAAACGAGGGGGGGTTTCCATTAGCTTTGGTTAGATTCCTCCTCGCATTGCGTGAGGTTCAGGTCCCTGCGATTGTGGGCGCTGTGGTAGAAGCTTTTCTGGTAGCTCAACACTGCAGAGGTTCCAGGGTGTAGCGCCAGGGGCAGCCAGCAGGGGCAGCCAGTAGGGGCAGCCGGCAGAGGCGCTGTCCTTCAGGTCATGTACTGAAACCATGGAACAGAGAGCACTTGGAATTAATACAAAAAGAATATTTATATTTATTACCGGCAGACATTTAGGATGAGATCTGAGGCAGATGCTCTGGTTTCGGTAAAACGAAAGCAACACAGCTGGCAGACAAACTTCTGTTTCTGTTTTTGTCCTGCTGTGTTATTGATGCAGCACTTGGCTCATGGTTGGGGTGGGGTACTGCCTTGGGACCTTGCTGGTGGTAAAGGGTGGGGGCTTGTGCTGTTTTGTGGGTCGACGTGGGGTTAAGGGGTTGATGTATACCTCATTTCTAACTCGACCCGTTAGACATGCTTTAATCTTCCTTAAGGGGGGGAAAAACATAGTCCTGTAAGAGTAGCCCACAGATGTCTTGTTTAGTGTATGCTTATGTAGTGGAACTTAAGTGCCACCAGGGGGCAGCATATGAGCACCCGTTTGCAAACATGAATGTCTGCTTTAAAAGGCAATTATATCATTTAAACCCCTTTATAAGTTTTACCTGTGTCTTGCTGGCCTTTTCTCTTAAAAAGCCAGTGACAATGAAAACATTTAGGAGTCAGTTGTTCATCATACAGGGTGCAAACGACAAGCAGCCATGTCAGAGCTATTTATCTTATTTATCTTGCATTGTGTCGCAACCGGAGGCATTTTTTGTTTCTTTTTTGCTTCATACTCCCGATGTCCTGGTGTCTCCTGTCCCCACTGAATGTAGATACGAGTGTGTTCATTGTTAACCCCTGGGCTGTGGTCTGATAGTCCCACACAACACTCTTTACTTCCCTCCTCCCAAAGAAAGGAAAAAAAAAACAAAACAAAACCAAAGACTTGTACTTGATTGTATCAACTAAGCCATCCCCCCCGGGATCTCCCCTCCCCTCGTTGCTGTAGAACGCCTTCCCTCCCCGTCTGCAGGGGAGTCGGGCTCTGTGTTCCACTGCGTGGGCCTGAGCTGGTGCCCTTACCGCCGTGTTTGACATTGTGGGGCATGCCTCAGGCTGGCAGGGGGCGGGAAATCCCGTCGGCAGGAGGCACCTGGTGGGCTACTCTGAGGGACTTTCTGGTAAGAGTTGTGGGACCTGGGTGCTGTTTGTCAATACGTACTTGGAGGGGGTCCTAGGTGTGCTGACCTCACTCAGGACTCCGTCTGTCTTTCTACAGTTTTTTTTTCACTTTAACTCCTTATTTTACCCCCCTTCCTACTTTCTCCAGCTGTGAAACTATGCATTACGCTCCTCAGCCCAAAGCCCGCTGTGGTGTGATGTCCTAGTGCATCAGTTAATAGATCCTTAACTCCTCTTTGTTTTTTTCCCCCTCTTTCCTGTTTGTTTTGTTTGTTTTTAGGCTAAATGGGGGGAGGGGGGGGTGGGGTGGTGGGGGGAGGTTGCAGGATTTTACAAGCTCTATCCCAAAGCAAAAATCCAAATATAAAACGTTCGCCTGATGCAGAAACCAAAGATGACTCTCTCTACCCTGCAGCTCGCGTATTGAGACACAGCCCAGCACTGACATTAGTCCTAACCTCAGTACTTCCAAAGCTTAGATGTATATTTTGGTATATTTCTGGGATAATTAAGAAAACGGTTTTGTGTCATTTTAAAACATTTTGGTTTGTTTGGTGTATTGCTCTTTTCGGTCATAGCATGGATTTAATCTCAGATCTGTCCTATTCCTGGTAGGTGAACAATAGTATTTTTGTATGTTTTTGTGTGTCAGTGGATGTAATATCAGTTTCACTGCCCGGAAGTCTTGAATAACAAAAAAAAAAAAAAAACTGTACATATATATGTTTGTAGCTTTCAAAGGTGCGTGTTCTGTAAAGTTTTTTTCACTTTCCATCCACTGTTATCTGGGATGATGCCGCTCGTGCCCCTGCCAATTTCATTAACGCTACGTGATATACACTAACCCTCAATCCAGAGCTCTGCCCTGGGGCGCCCCCTTGTGGTAATGTGGTGTATGTATACTTTGCGAAGGGTTGGTTTCCTAGGTCCAGTCTCACTCATGGTAGCACGTTTGTTTTTTATTATTATTATTATTATTATTGTTTTGCTGTGGGGGGGCACACAAGCATGATCTCAGACCAAAAAGCAGCTACAGCGTGGTGGCCTAGATCTGAGAGACTGAGTAGAATTTTTAAATATGTGAATCAGGATACATGGTAGATTTGTGTAGATGCATTCATCTGCTGTATTTTTTTTGTTTTGTTTTTATATATATATAAATATATATATTAAAAAAAAAAAAAACTTTCACTGTGTCTGTACAGTACTTTTTTGTTGTAAACATTAAACCATTTTCCAAGTGTTTTAACATTGTAATTTATGGTCTGTTGTTTTTCTTGAACCTGGAAGCTAGCCATCCCCATCTATGTAAAGTCGTAGATGTGAGTATTCTGGGATTGGCCTGAAGCTGTGGTCAACACAGAAAAAGTTGTTTACAAAAAGGATGTCATTTACTAAACATTAGGAGGTGGGTAAAAAAAAACGAACTAGTAAATTTCATGAGTCTTGCATCATAGCAGTTTGATGTTAATCTGTTTGTGGCGTACAACTCTGACGTGAGTTTTTCCCCCCACGTGTACTCTGTCCTCTCTTTCGTGTTGGAGAAGGCTTTTCCAAGTCAACCAGAGTAAGTTTTCACAAGAGAATGTCTTCAATGATATGATCTGTTTACTTAACCGAGTGCCGTGTTTGCTTTGGATACGCCTTTAAACATCCCACGTAGGCTTGGGTGCCTTTATCTGGCAGACATCGGCAGTAATGGTCATTTACAGCTTGCGTGGAATTGGGATGTGTGTATTTTCTGTCATCTGCCGAAGATGATTTTTACAATAACCTCTGAAAGGAATAAGACGGAGAGTGGGAGATATTCTCATGCTGTCAGTCACTGACTGGTTTAACCTAATCAGAAGGAACATATAGGCTGGACTATGAAACCCATCCACCCCCAAGTTCATGGACATAACACTCCAGTCACTGACAAACGTGGTTTATTTGGGGGGTGTGTTACTGTTTTTTTTCTTAATACTGATGAATGTGCATGATGTCTGGTCATGAGCCTAGAAAACCAGCTGAGTTGTAATGTCAGGACCTAGTGGGTGGTTTGGTATGTTTAGTAGACTCTTGCTGTTTGTGGTTGCCTGGAGGGAAAATATTTGTATTCATATGGTGAACGGATGCCCAGGGTCCCCCTGGCTACTTTCTAGGCTTCAGGTTCACACACAGTCTGCACTGCATCACTGCGATTGTGGAAAATGGATGATGATGACAGAATTAAGCATATTGTAAAATCGACAAAGTGCTCCAATCCCTCATGCCCTTATCAGTGAGGGGCTTCAGTACTGAATCAAGCTCTGTCCAGCAGGTTGGAGAGCCGTATGTCCCACTCTTTGCTTTACAGGACTGGGGATTTGATACAGCTGGCAGCATAACACATTTGGAGCAGAGATCTGGGGTCCTGCACAGTGTATAGGGAAGGTGGCCAACAGATTGCCTGTCTAAAAACACACGCTAACTCTTGGGTAGGTTTTGATTCTTTGAAACGTGTGGCAAATGGTGACGAAAACTGAGGGGTGTGTATATCTAATTTGCAGTATTTTCCAGTTAAACGATTCACTTGAATTCTTAAAACCTGCATTTTTAATAGAGGGTGATTTACTTCACAAAGGAACAATGGAGCTGTAATGAAACACCTTTATTTTGTACAACGAGTCGGTAAATAATTTTAGCAGATAAAAATACCTTTTGTAACCCAGGGAGTATCTAAACTTTACATAAATGAGGATACTTCAGAAATAGGCAGATTTTATAGTATAACTATCAACCCAGTAAAGAACTGTTTATCACAGGGTAAAATCTTAAATGGATTACTTGAAATGTAAAGTTCTCTACAACCTCTAGTACATTAAAAACTTTTCTGATACACTTTTTGTGATGTTCCTAATGTAAATAAACATAAAAGTTTACTAAACAATGAGCTAAAACTATGTACATTAAAAATTTGTCATGTTTGTACCTAAGCACTTCCAAGAGTGATTAGACGGGAATAACCTTTTCTTGTAAAACTGGTGTATGATACCTGGACATTTAGAAACAGAGCTGAAAACAGAGAGATTACTGTAAACGTCAAACAGCCCTTCACTGACACCCACAAAGCTGGTGATGCTCCTGCAGCTGCGATCGTGTGGTGAACCACCATCTCGTTTTTGGTCTTTCGTGTAACTTCCAAATGCACCAAATCTTCAAAAACTGTATCTGCTATTATAAATATTTTGCTTCATTGTATGACTAACATTTTCTTTTGCTAAACAAATAATCCAGAGCAGATCGATACACCAGGAAGCCACCCAGCCTAATTTTTTTAGCTTTAATGAACTTGAACCCCGATCCTTCACCAACCGTCCTACTGTGCTCTGCAAAAACCATAAGGGGACTTTGGTCTCAGTGAATACAGCTTCAGCCTTCTGGAAGGACAGCCTGGGGGGTCCTGCGCTTTAGCGGGGGGGGAGCATGGGCTGCATCTGCAGGGCATCATAAGTGTCTCTAGTGGCTCCGGTCAGGCCCTGATGGAGGCAAGAAGGAGGACAAATTTAATTTACCCTCTAAATTTTCAACAACAAAAAATTAAAAATTCAATTCAAATGCTTGCCTGGGAAATAAAATGATCAGTCACTGACTTATTACTGCCATACATCACACCATAAAGACTTTCACACCGTCATTATTACTCTGTCTGGCAGGCAACTGGAAAACGCATGAAGAACAGGGTGATCGACTGGAAGGGGACGCTCTGTTTTTAAGCCAGCAGTTCAGGGACAGTACAGTGCTGAAACCTCAGGAAGCAGCTTTTAATTCAAGACAAGCTTCCTTTTGCTTCTCCCACTTGGGATCAAAGGATGTCTGTCTTGCTCCTTTAATCGAAAACACACCCTTTGCTCCATGATTATTAATACTTAATAATACTTAATAAATTTAGAAATTTTCAAAAATCTTTTGACGTTTTGTTACACCTGGTTTTATACTACTTGATGTTAATAACGTAATTTATATTAATAAGGCATTAGTAATAAAAACACAATGATAAATGTGGAGTCATTTAAAATGCATTGGAATACTCAATGTGCATAATCGTTAAAAACAAAATATGCAAAACGGTGCTGCAACATATTACCATCTCTCCTCCCACACAAATAGAAAGGTGTGTATATACAACTTATAGGTTATATTTGTTATATTTGCATTGCTATTTACTAAGCATGATACATATCTAAAAATAAATTTATAAGAAACAATGAGGAGTGTAAGAATTTACCCAAAACTCCTTCCTTTACAACAGGTAGTTCTGTGCTCTTAAACTTTTAAACTATGGTGTAGTTATTGTGGTGCATACCAATAAAAAGACATTCCGTGGAAGGGTACATCAGAGTCAATGTAATAAAATTACAATAAATGTTTGGTTTGTTGGTAGAATAAATTCAGAACTATCTGTCATCTGCAGGATGTGGTACTTTTGCATCAATTAAATCAGTATCGAGCTCAAAGGTGGGTGTATATTATGACGGCGTGCCAAGGACGTCCCTCTGTTACCTGTTTCCGATCTATGGAGGTGCCTACAAGCCCAGCGAGTGACTTTTTGTGTGGGCACACTAGGAGATGTTTGGTATATTCATATTTATACACTTTTTCCCCCCTGAATGTATCCCCAACCCTTCAAAGGAAATAAATGGAGGTTGATAGCATGGTCTTACCTGGTACACTTGTTCGGTCTTGTTTCTCCGACGCTGTGAAAGAAAAGTCAGGTTAACGGACAGCTGTAAGTTTTGCATCTCTTAGGTAGTATTACAGTAGGGCTGTTACCGTTTCTTAGTATAAAAAGAATAAATGAAACCTACCTCTCTATTCACTGTGATCTGTTTGTAGGTGTCTTCGTCCTTTTTCTGCAGCGGCTAAGGAGCGAAAAAGACAGATGCGGTTGACCGCCCGCTTCTATGCATTGCACAGATGCTTTTGTCCAAAGCCACTCGTACGATTAAGTGACGTAGATCTTCTGCTCATTCATGGTGCTGATAATCACGTCCGCGTCAATCAGAACCCCGGACGACACGAGGAACCCAAACAAGCCGCTTCAGTTTGGATACTGATAACGAAAAGGCTCTTACCGTGTAAACGCCATCATTGCCTGGCCTCTGGCGCTGAAAACATACAACACGTGAAATAAAAATTGGGTCCCGTTAAACACTTTCTTACAAATTCATCCTCCATTCCCAAGCCGGTCCTCGGGGACCCCCCCAGGTTGGGAAACACTGACTTAACGTAATATTTTATTGTTAAATCAGGCCACGTGGTGCTGATCGATGGTTCCGGAGGAGCTGCCATGTAAGTTTCTGCTCCGCATACCTGCACTGTCCCGCTCTCTGGGTCGTTCGGGCCCCTCAGCTGGTCGTAGGTGTCAGGTGCCCTATTTAGGTCCTGGGGGGTGAAAAGGGGGGGGGGGGGGTAGCATTCTAATTACATCAGAACACACACACGATTTGTCAATCAAGCAGTGGAACTACATAACAGAAGCCGTAGTCAGTGTCGTCCTTTATATTCCGATGAGATGTGAATAATTGTTCTTATATTTCTGATTTACAAGCTCGAGCAGATTAACTTCTCTGGAGGCCCTAATGGGGGTCATCTGAGTTATTTAAGAGGGAATTAAAAACAATGGAACATTCAATGGACAGGTTACCAGGGGAGGGGGGGGTGGACATGCTGTCGGTAAAATTTTCCAATCGGGGGGAGAAGGGTATCGCACTTTTAGGATCGATCGGCCAAATTTACGAAGTTTAATCGTGCCCTCTTCTGCTGGGGTGTAGGCTGTAACCTAGGATATTTTTACCTACGTTCTTTTAAATGTGTTCTCTCCACGTCTGATACCACTTTAGCAGGATAGTATCAAAGACACAGGATATATAATGTTAATCTTCTGTCTTTGCGCCGTTTTCTTCTTCTGCTTGGCTACTTTGTGCTGGTTTGCTTGGCAGTGAAAGAGCCGGCAGCCCACCGCTAGGCTCCAGTGTGAAAAGGAGGCTGGGTGGCATGAAATCTCACAGCAGGAACAGCACAGGGCGTAACTTCGTCTATACTGAAAACTGTTACCAAACATGCAAACAACAGACGTGTTGCTCTAATTTAAAAGATTATACAGTCACCCCTCCAGTTTAGTAAATTACACATTTGTGTTTTCGATTATTCCTTAAATATTCCTTAAACAGGAATATTTTTGGATCTTACTGAAAGATCACAAAAACTCACAGACCAAATCCAAAGCCAAATATTCCTTTGTAAGCTAAAACAAAACTGAGAAATAATTACATAATTACAAATACATAAAATTTGTTAGTGTAAATGCATACTACACCTTTAATATTAAAATATCTTGGCTTGGGTACACTAAGTATTTTTGTCTTGGTAACCAGCCTCACTCATAAGCTCTCACGCCGCCGTCTTTATGACCAGGAAATCTCACAATTCTCACAGTAACTTTTAAACATTTCAGTGCTGTTAGTTATGCATTTTTAATTAAAGCTCCAAAACGAACTGTTCCCAGTGTGTAGAGCAGTAACATGCAAGGTCAGGACTGAGATAGTTTATATATCATATAAAAAGGTTTTGATATAAAATGACGAAGCAAGCTGATATGCAAAATGTAAAGTGCAGTACTGTTTGTTTAGAAATTGGTAGTGATAGACTTTTATTTTGCCGTTCAGGCTAGCAGATTATTACAGGTTAAGGGGCTCAAGTGTTATTTGCAAATTTTTACATTCGCTGGGATGTTCCACCCCTAACCTTCGCAAATGTGAAGGGGTTACTGCATTATCCTATATCCATGCATGTAACTTCTGGAAATTCTGTCTTCATGGGAACTCCAAGTGTTGCCTTCCCGTGCCTTACGGTAAGTCCGCCCCTGCTCATGAGATATGTTAATGACGAGCTGAGGGTTAGCTAAGCTGGGGAAGGACTTACCGAATAGATGCCTTCTTCTTTCGAAGTACTTTGGTTCCCAAACTGCCGGAGAGAGAATAAAGGCAGAAATACAATATAAATCTTTCAATAACATGAATTTTTATGCAGTAATGTGTTGGGATATTTTTTCTATTCCCTTGCATCCTTCCCAAAAAAGGTCTTTAAACAACTTTCAACAGATTCCGTCAGCTTACACCACAAATTCAGTTGATTTCCTGAAAACGGCAGATGTCTGTCAGCCACACAGCACCCAGGGTCACAGAAGATCCGCCTCGGGTCTATACTGGCTCTGCTTACGTTAAATCGCACACCTCGCACTACAAGTATTACCATGTAGCTATAACTCTGACATGCATCACGTCATCCTCAGATCTAAACTGAAACTTGGCTTCCAAAAATCGTTAATCCCTTAGTAACTATTCTTTGTTGTATTCCGTGTCATTTCCTAGTGAACAGTTGCCCAGCGTAGGCCGACTGATACCATAAGAGAGTAATTAAAGGCATACACAATATTAATCACTTTTGGGTACATCTCACAGCTACAGATTTACAGTTAACCTCAACCTACACTAGACCTCAGCTGTCACTTTACACATTCCAGAAACAAGGTTATTCATATCGTTTTATCTATCATCTCAAACATCCACTGTAATTAGATTTATATTACGGTTTATTTATGTAGTACATACTCTTATCCAAGGTGACAGACAGGTCTTGCTGAAGGGCCCAATGGTGAATTCTGTGGACCACGGGATTTGAACCAGCAACCATCTGATTACACATACAGCATCCTAACCTGCACAGATACACACTGCCCCCCTTCCACGTCCTTGTATATCTCTGGTCCACCCCTAATGCCCAGACTGCTTGGCTGAGGACCTCCGGGGCTCACCTTGGCCCGGAAGAAGAGCGCCGTCATGACGATGCTGTACAGCAGCAGGAGCCCATCGAGGATGTAGCAGATTGCGGGGTCCGTAATGTTCATGGCTTCTGCATCACATGACGGAGGGAGGGGCAACATTAGTCACGCACGGACAGATGGACAATAGGAGGATGGGAGGGGGGGGGCATGGTCAGAAGAGACACTGATGATGTGGGGGTCCAGGGAAACACTCACAGTTTTTATTTGAACCTGGTTTAAACCATATCTTTAACTAAAATGACCTGCACTGTTTAAGCCATGATCCAGCACTGCATGACAGCATTTCTTGAACACGTTAAAAAACTGCCTAAAAAATAAAGGCAATATTATCTGTCATTTTCAAACAAAAAAAAAAAAGTTTAGTTTAGTCTAAATGGTATCTCACATTCACAGAATACTCAACTGTTTGGTTGGAACAAAATCTTGGTCTGGATTTTTACTTTCTGGACCTGAACTTTCCACCTCAGGTCATAAGGAACCAGCTAAGAGCTCAGAGGCTGGATCACCTGTTTGTGGCGGCTACAGTGAATGACCTGAAAGAGAAAGCCAGAGCCACCTTCAGGGGCCCACTGCACCTCCCCTACGCACATTCAGAGTGCGACCTACCTGGTGCTGAGTGTGTCAATGGCAAGCCTCACAGGAAAGAGAAGCGGGGGGAGGGGGGGAGGCGGGGGCAGAAGAGAGGTACCTAAACCACAGCTTCTGAGCTTCATCGTAATTTGGGCCCCAACAACCAGTGGGAGCTATTAACCACTCCCCCGCGCGCTTGCGTTTAACTCGCAGACGTACATGCGGAGACACACGAATCGACAAGCCGGCCCCCTCAGAGCTGCTTAACACACACACACACACAGAATGTGGTTTGAAGAGCTTCTCTCTCTCGCGGTTTGTACATCTCTGTACCCCAAGCATGGCGCACTGCAATGGTTTTTAAGCCTTGCGTTGCCGCAGGAGGGTCAGGGGAATGGCTGCCGGTGTCTCATGAGAGTATGATTGCAAGACACATTGAAGTGAAGCCGGGGGGGGGGGCAAGCGGCGCGTGTCTCTGACAGCCCCATCGCGAGCCGCACATACAGCGGCCCCCACCACACCCTCTTACCAGCAGTACATAACGTACCTTCATACATAACGCACCTTATAGAGGTAAATGCAGCTGTAGTAGTGAAATAGTTGTTATTTATTATTACTTGCACTTTTTCCCACAACCCACTATCCATATATTACATACTGTGTATGGGTGTACATAGGCACTACTGCTGTATTTAGTGTTTTATCTTATTTTATTTTTTATTATTATTATTTTTTTTTTCTTGTATTCTTATTCTGTATTACTCTTGTACTCTTTCAGGCTATCTGTCTAGAGCTGTGGTAACGCACAAATTTCCCCACTGTGGGATTAATAAAGTCCTACCCCAGTACCTCAGAGAAATCACGTAATCGTAACACTGCAAACACATTTTGCCAAAACACTAAGGAATAGCAATTCTGTAGAATTCAAATGATCTAACTGGACTCCTCGAGGTACGACTCACATTGACAAAGCATTGCGTTCACCTGGCATTACGCAACAGACTGGTTGGTGTAACACAAGGGCACGATCAACCCGCAACAGATCTTGCGTAATGCCATTTTGAAGAACACGGTGCTGAAATGCTGAGGCAGCCGTGGGCCGGATCAGCCATCCTGCTGTACTGTGATCACCAGGCCGTCAGGCTTGCAGCTGACAGGTGGGGCATGAAGCCATGCTCCTGCCCAGCATATCCCCCCCCCACCTGACCAACCCACCAGCCAAGTCTGAGTAACCAATAAAAACTGGCCATCAGGCTTTGAGTGACAGTACGGTCCTTTTCTTACATCTGCAGTAATACAGTGAAATCCAAGGTTAAGTACAATGTCAAAAATGGAAAATCTTGACGTCTCCAGGCCTTAAATTAGGGCTCGATCGGCAACGTTACGGGTTTGCTAGAGGAGCCGGTTTAACTGTCAGCATCCGCCCCCCCTCCATTCGGTAAGTGTTACCGGGCTGCGATTTTCTTGCACGACATTTTTCATTTGGACACGTTGTGTAGAACGTACAGTTGGAAGCCCCTAACTTATAGTTTTAGGTAATTGTGGTGTCTCCCTGACTAAATTACCACCAAAAAACTGGAGATTGAACTTATCAGGAAGCATTGAAGTTCTCCTTTGTGATGCCAACAAGATTAAAAGAACGCTATATGTGTGTATATCTTAAAAAAGGACAGCAAGATAGGATATGAGAAAAAACACATTCCGATGTACCTGTTCTCGTATTTGTACAAATGGCAAATAAAGCTCAATTTCATTTCTTTACAGAACCTGCATTTTGTCAGTTTTAAGGGTTTTTGATTATAAATGGAATGTTGCATGCTACGGTAAGGAGAAACAAGGCATACACCATGAGCATAATTACAGCAGTTACTGAAAACGACTGGACATCCCTTAGAGAGTGTTGTGCTATCAATACAATCCTTATTTTAAAGCAGTATTTTGAAGAAAAGCTATATAAGGCACTGACTAAAATGTACCCAAATGAGATTCATCGGTAACACTTTACTTGACGGAGCACAAGTATCTTAGCAACTCAATTACAACTCAAGTACAAATCACGAACAAATATAGTAACTGCATGAAATAAACTGTTATGACTGATTAATGATGAACAAACATGGGATCAATGCATAACTAACACTTTGGTTCTAGTTAATAAATACATTAAGTAAGAGTGTACTACTACTTTATTTGTACCCCTTGGAGTAAAGTGTTACCACATCACCTAATACAGTCTGTGCGGGACACCCTAAATGTAGGGACTCCTTGTATGAACACAGGTACAGTATGCATCATATATTTGTATTACAGTGACAAAAGTTTTTATACAGTTTTTACATCAAACGTACATTAGAGTACATTTCTATATTAAAATTACATTAAAATTGACTTTGCTTTTAGTTATTGATTCATGTGTCTGCATATGTAAAGGCTTAATTTCCAAAACAGAAGTTCCCAGAAATATCTTAATATTACATCTTAAGAAGGCAGCCATTGATTCATGTTGTGGTGAATCAAAAACTTGGCAGAGATACTGAAAAACAGAGTGGTCTGGCAGTGGGCAGATTACGGCCCCTTTTTTTTGTATTGGCTAAATTTCTTATCCCACATGCTTTCAACAGCGATGGCTGCCCTCTCAGATTTTCACCATGTGCCAATTCATCCCTTCCCCGCAGTCTTTCGTGTTACGCTATTCAATGGTACGGCACATTTTGCAGTTATTACTAGTTAATGATGCTGTTTTAATACAGGAAGTAAAGGTATTGTGCCTTGCATGCAACCGTAGCAGATTTTTAATTTCAAGTAAAACTGCTAAAGATTGGTTTTATTTTTTTTTTATATTTTGCCTGATGCCATATTACAAATCCCAGTTTGGTTAGTACAACAGGCTAATATACAGTACCGAATATTTTTAAATTAGATCAAGAAGAATATGAAAAATTAATAGGCAAGAGGACCAGCCTGGATCCAAAATTACCAACACAGGAATACTGCTGGGGGACATCTGTGATGAGCCAGGATTTCAACACACATCAAGAACGACTGTCAGCATAACAAAATCATGTATATCATGAAGCCTAAGGCAGGCCTCTTACAGGATACAACCTCTTAATTTGGACACAAATTAAGGATAGTGTACAAACGCTCCTCTGCTTACGAATATGATACGTTCTGAACGGCCGTTCGTAATTTGAAATGTTCGTAAGTCGTTATTCAACATCATTTTAAGGGTATACGCAAGTACAAAGAACTAGGATGCTGGGAGTACGCACGCTACGCTGCTGCGCGGCGGGAGTAGCGGCCAGAAGTCGTACTAGGTGGAATTGGCACACAGAAAAAAAATTGATGTTGCGGACAGGAAATGGGAGCCCAATGCACACAATTTGGACTTACAGTCCTCTTCGTTCGTATGTCTGAAAGTTCGTAAGCTGAAAGTTCGTCTGTACTTAATTCATTAGAAAAACCATGAAAATCTGACTTCTTGCCTACCACAGAAGATGACAAGGAATTTATTTATTGCCAGTGTTTTTGTGAGGGTAACAAATAAGCATAAATCCATACAAAGTTTAAGAGATGGATTTTGTCTTTGAGAAAACTTGTTTTGATGTTATACCCTATGATCGAACGCATGGAACAGCAGTGATGTCTTTTTTTCTGACTCATTTATACCTTGATATGTTATTCTGTACCAGTATGATTGGTTTCACTGTTAATCACACCTGAAACAAGTCTGTGCAATATCATTAATTGACTGGGGTGTCTCAGCCTAGCTCGACGGCGTGATGCGAAATGTCACTGCAGTGACAGGAAGTGTTCAGGCCAAAGCCTTGGGGTCTCTGAGCATTTCCACCGCTGTTATCTGACAAGAGTGGCTTCCGTGCATTTCTTTTCAAGAGTACAGCTGCCTTGTGGCTAATGGTGATTAGCGACAGGCGGCTGTGTAAAAAAATTTTTTTTTTAATCTTACGCTCCAAAATGTAGATTTACGTAAACTCAGGGCACATTAAAAAGTTTCAGTTAAGTAATCGGAAATAAATCAGCTTGTTAGATATATGCCACAGGTCCAAAAAGCAAAAGTGTAAAGACCACTTTAATCTGTGCAAAGTGCATGATGGGTGTACTATTCACAACCCAGAAATAGACAAAGGAACATGCAGAGGCAAGACTAACATGCCAGTCTGCTGCAGCGTTTCCGAGATTAAAAACCAGCGACTAATCGATAAGTAATTTCACTCCGAGTCTCAAGATGGCAGATGTTCAATAGCTTTCATTTAATTCCCTGTATCCACCACGTGCCAGTTGCTTGTTAAATCATAGTTAGAAAAATCACTGATCGGCAGCACCTGTGATGATTACGCGTCCGTGTCAGTCGGTGAATTGACCTGCTGTCTAGATCTCCGCTTTATTTAGGCTGTGAGCATCAGTGGCGTTTAAAAGGTCAAAGTTACAGCATGGTGATTGGGGGGCGGCAGCTTGGGTCTGTGGCTGGGGTAAACGTGACTGTGTGAGACTCAGTTCCTCTTGGCTGTGCCATTTATCCTGAGCCGATACTGCAGTGACTAAACTGATTTTCTCCTTCGTTTTGTACGGCCGTCGCTCTTGGACAGCCTGCGACTTTCTGCTGCAGTCTAAACAGATTAACGAGATGAAACCTCTTTCTCTGCACTGACCCTTTCTGGCAAATAAAACAGAAAATGCTGACAGGAGGATTCCCCACATGACACATCGCTCCCCCACAGGGAGGACGATGAGAAAAAGCATCATTGTTTTTGTCGGCACCTCGTGTCTCTTTCTCATTAATTTTCCACCCAACTTGCTGCCACTACAGCACCACTTTTCAGCAGAGAATCCTTTTTTGCAACAGATTCACACAGAAGCTACTACCGCATGCTCTGCTTTCTGTTGGAGATGTGGGCGGGGCCTTGAACCGTAGACTTGACCGGGACTCTTCGAGTCTTATCTGTCCCTCGTGTCCCAACTCCTCTCACCAAAGGAGGGCTCATTTCATCACTTGTACGAGTCTGTATCTCTTAGTTATAAACTCTTGACCATTTCCTCTAGCAATGTCTCAGGCTCACCAGCACACACTAGCATATTGCCTTCCTCGTGAAATATGCGCTGCACAACTTCGCTTACCTTCATCCAGGCCGTAGACAAAAGTACAATCAATCGTACAGGAAAAACCAGACTCATGGTCATGGCTGATCCTCAAAACTATTCATTCATTTAAATACCTCCCCATAAACGATACCCAAAATGCAGCACTGAGATTATCAGTTAGTGTCTGAATGCCCAAGATGGCCTTTTTACAGTCACAAGCGCATGGTGATTATCGACCAAGACAAATAACATCGAAGTGTTTCGTTCACAGTTTATGTGACGCATGGTGGGTTGAAGACATACTGTAGATTTTATCAAGCTGTTGTTGACCATAAGGTCTTAAGAAGTTTTTAAGTCAAACTAAAAACTGAAAAAACTATTTTAAAATCAATAGGGAAACTATATATCCGTTTATTTCGTTCTTTAGAAAAAAGTAGGTTGTTTTGACTGTAATTAATTAGGCTTCTACAGTGACACATTATCTTTTCGTTTCCGGGGGAACCTTTCCGTGACATGTCTTTCTGCCAGTTTGTTTTTTTTTTTTTTGGTTGAAAAACGAGAAACCTCTGCCCAGCAATGACCCTTTCTGACAAATATAACACCAACGTGCCAAGTAGAGGATTCCCCGTAGTGACACAGCAGGGAGGAATTCAAAAAAGAAGATGGGAAAAACCTTCACAGGAATACACTCCCCCAGGAGTGCTGCCCAGCCGCTAATCTATCTAACTATTAAATAACTGGCGTCTGACACCCTCACTGTGAGCCTCACACGATTTTGTTAAATAAAATGACATTAAGGGGCAGCCCCCCCGCCCCCACTCAAGGCAGACGAGGTGGTATAAATGGTGTTTCCTGTCCTGCCTTTTCGCACGGGCGTGAGTTTTCCAATCCCGCCCCTGCTAATGAGACCGCAGAGTTGTTCTCACAGGGTAAGGTCCCACCTGTTCTACCCAAAATAAACCACTTATCTTCAAAAAGCTGCAAGCATTTCTTTTTCTTTAGTGAGTAACATAAGCAACACAGTGACTGTTTTTTCGAAGACTTACGGAACAACAAACACAGTCTGAGTGCATGTTTCTGCAGTCTATATCCCATAGCTAGCTTCGATGCTAAGTAACATTTGAATATTCGTTTTGATGTTCCTGCACATGAAAAGCTCATAAATCACCCAGAGAAATAGGCACTAATGTGTTATGTATTTAGTGTCAGAACTATAAAATTATTACTATTAGTTTAGCTGTCGGTAGATATGGGTGTTTACTGAGTGTTCATAACAAACGGGCTTCAACACCCCAAAGCAATACGGAGTTACAGAAACCAAGCAATAACTGCCTAACTGCAGAAAACAGAAGCAATACCTGGCTTATAAACCGAGTTTTATTCATTTGCATGGAAACGTAGAAAGAGGATTTTTAGGAAATAGAAAAACAACACTTCTTGGTGAAACATTAGCATGTTTTCAAATCTAGTACCCATGCTAATTTCTCTGTTAGCTTCATCAATGCACAAATGTATGTAAAACATATAGATCAAAACACGTCACCTGCCAACAATTTTTGGCTATAAATCAAGATATGACAATGAAAGGGCAAAGTTATCGGAGAATAATGGTGATGCCCAGATATTTTTTTGTCATCAGCTTAGACCCCCACATTGGGCAGCCCTATAATAAACAAAATAATATTTCCAACCTAATCATCCCACGTCCTCTCTGAAATTCATCAGGACAGGAAGTTAAGCTGTATTTAATAATTAAGCAATTACTATTTTGCTAGATAAAAAAATGCATGTATTACCTAAATTGTCCACATCGGTGAAGCGTGAAAAAATTAGCCTTCCATGAGACTAAATCGCTAACACGCTAAAAACACGCTCATCGTTACTGTAGATGCTGTACGACTGTTTTATATTAACTGCATTTATATTTTATTTATAGTAATGTTGAGTCATTTACACTATTATCTTGAGATCCTTACAAATAAGTAATACGCATTTTTTTTAAAAAATCACCAAATATCAGTTGAATCAGCGCGGGTCATGTCAAAGGTCAGTTTCATGATACGGCTGGAGGTATGCTCCGTAATCCAAAATGATGCTGGTATGGCTGACGCTCATGCAGCCGATGGTAAGTCACAACAGATCCATTATACTGAACTGGATCAATTGTTTTTTTCAAATAAATAAAATGGAGCTGCAATTCTGACTAGCTAGACGGCCAGCCATATTAAAAGAAATGTAATGGTGCCTTAATGACAAAGACTTTCAGCTGTTAAGGCTGTAAATTAAGCTTTATGGAAAAGTTCTGCTTACTGAAATTTAATTCAGACTTTGAGAGCTGTTCTTGAGAAAATTGTTTGTCCACTGATTTCATTTATTTTGAGCACCCTTCATAAGTGCATTCTTTTACTACCGTTGATAATTTCTGATCTAAGTATTTCTTAAAACAATAAATAAATTCAAGATAAGAAATTATTTTCTTATCTTGTTACTAAAATAAATATCAAACACAAAATATCTTATTTTTGTCATATTAGATTGGAAGGGCTGAGTGATACATTTTTGGAGAGAGAAAAATTCATCCGTTAATACGCATAAGTATTATAAATAAACAGCAGACAAGATTAAACAACAACTGCTCACGCTGTCTAACTGCAGTGTTATTGAGTATGGTCATTTAACTGATTATCCATGATAAATTTAAAATGGGTAATGATTTTAAATGTTACTGTGAATGACCCTACCTTAAGTGAATAAATAAAATAAGAATATATCAAAACAAACACTTGGCTAACACCTTATAAGGTTATTATAGGCCTTAGCGGTCCAGCTGACCCTTGAAGCTAAATGTCGTCATTCTGTCACTGCAGCCAAGCACACTGGGAAATCCAGTGCAGACACATATGCTGGACGGGTGGTTGGGGTCTGGTCAAGAACAAATAGCAGAACACGGCTCCTCCCTTCTTTACGCAAAAAAAACCCCCCAACATAACCTACGATAATATTTAATACTTATCTTTATGACTCAACTGCATTTTGACCAAAAAAAACCTTTTTGGCCAGCATCACATAAAATATCTCAGATGGACTTTAGACATGTACTGCAGCGCCAAATCATCCGAGCACCCCCCATAAGTTACGATAAATTACTTGATTGCAAATTATAATGATTTTCAAAAACCATGGTGATACAGAAGTGCTTTACAGTGACCTATTTAATCAAATTAGGGCAAAGCCAATTAAATGTGTATATGCAAGCAGGAAAGAAGCTAATTATTCCAGTTTGATACGGTTACGGAAATGTTTAAAAATGGTCGCTTTCAAGTATTAATGTGTCCAATTCATACTTTACACTGTTAATAAAAATAATTTAAGGTCAATAATATGTTGAATATATCAATGCAAGATTAAAATCACCCCCAGTTAAATGCTTTATCTGAGTGACGAGACAGATTCTTTTAGGAATGATTTCTCTGTAAATGTTTAAATGTAGTTAAATCATTGCTGAATTAAGACAATAAATGATCCTAAAGGCAATTCTATTAATTTTTAAATTAAAAATAGTTTTGACAGCAAATGCTAAAAGTCGCGGTCAAATTAGTACTTTGAAATCTTAGCTGATTTTTGTAGTCGGTCTGCCCTTCAGCAAGACAGCCACTCGATAACTGAATATCCTGTATTAAACACACTATACAGGCTGTCCCCGGGTTAAGACTGCCTGACTTACGGACAACTTGTATTTACGGGCGGATTGCCATAAAGCCTATTATATTAAAAATCTCGGATAAATACAATGGTTCGTAATAACAAATGAATATACTACTTTGTGACACTCATGAAAACATTGCGTAGCTTCAGCCGTTCGTTAGGTCTAGTTACATCACAGAACCATTTGTCGTCACCTTAATTACTACTGTATTATAATTATTAGTATTGTTTTCTATATTATTATTGTTCCAACTTACTTACAAATTGGACTTAAAGACAGATTTAAGGAACAGATTTTGTTAGGAACCCAAGGACTACATGTATACTTTAAATACCAGCCGTCAAATGCAACACGGAACACAGAAACCTCTTGTAGATATATACAAAATTGTATTTCACTGTTTCTCAAGTGCTTTTTAAATCAGAGTTAAAATGTTTATTTATAATAAAGCCAACCTATATTTTTACGATTTAGAAGAAAGACTGAGAATTGCTTATAGCAGGGGTCTGAAACAAAAATAACCTATGGCTAAGAGATCTTGAGCTACTTTTTAAGCAGAAAGAGAATTCGAGGGAATAAAAAACGATGTCACGTCAATAATAAGCATCTTGGAGGCCGGAAGTGGCTCACGGGCTGATACTAGACCTCTGGCCTAGGGGGTGAAAGATCCTTGCCCAAAACAAACTGGCATAAGTTTCATCTCCCACTGATGGACTTAAGGCATCGGCTCTTGAGACCACTTTAGTTAGCTAGGTAGCGGCCGTAGAAATGGCTTAGTGTATTTACAGATCACAATGAAACCCAATCAGGAAAAAAAGACGCTGAGCTTTCTTGATCTCGGTTTCCCGAATACATGTCACTCTTTGCCGTTGGCTGTGTTGTCAAACTTTAACAGAAGAAAACATTGCCAAACAGCTGAAGAGAAAAAAAATCCGACATCAAGTCTGCAAAGTTAAGTGTGTTTCAAGGATGAGACACACATTGATTCAGAATCAATAGCTAAGCCCTTGTAAGGCTGACGATCGTTACTCATGCTAAGCATGTTTGGGCCCACGAGGCGATGGGGACGCCATCATCACGAGCAATACCAAAAACTATATTTAGGTTTAGTACTTGAATTTAGTCAAGTTTGGTTAATTCATATATCCTTGCGTAGCTTAAGGAAAGGTCTTTTGCATTTGTGATCACAAGCCGAGTAATTACTTTTAAACGTAGCCTAGACGGATAAATGAGACACAGGGGTAGCCTTGCACAGCGGGAGCTTCTGTTTTTGTCTGCAGTGGGAGCGGAAGCCTGGTAGGGAGCTCAGTTCAGAAAGACCAGCCATGGTGGAGATCAAAAGAAGAGAAAGACGCCACCTTCCCTACATCTGAAACCTCAGTGCTGACTTCTGGTACCCCCCACCCCCCATAATGAGCGTGGCTGCAAGCACAGGAATAGCACAGGGCAGAAACACCAGCCCCCGCCAAAAGTAACCCGAGTGTCCGACAACACAGAGACCATACAGAGTAGAAGAGAGATGCTGAGAGCCTGAGAACAGCAACCAGCTTTCTATATGGCAAGCATAGCAAACACATGAGCTCTAGAGCAGCAAGCTTCAGCTGAAATCTAGAGATCTAGCTCTGGTCTAGAGCTGACAAATCTCCCTTGCCTTTTCTACTGACATGCCCAGGCACCTACAGAATGAACTACAGGGGACTTTGGATACAACAACTTAGTGCTCATTTTCTCAGAAATGAACAGAGATCTCTATGAACCCTGAAAGAAATCCAGCGATTGTTACTAAATTCTCCATTCTTTATAAGCCCCACTTTTCAACATAGGGTTCCAAAGCAATCTCAGAGAACAAGGCGCGACAATGGGATCACAAGCAGATTCAAAACTAAGCTTGAAATGGTTGAAAGTCCTAAAATCGCTTCTTCTTCGTCATTTGAGCTCCGATTATAAATCCACAGCTGAAGAGATGGATAACTTGAAGCATCGAAGTGCGGAAAGGGGAGAACGCAAGATGAAGGTAAGTCAGGCTAAATCTTGTGGCTTTAAACATCTCCTTCCCGTGCATTGTGAGTGATCTTACCGGCAGAATGGACGAAAAGAACGAGGACTGTCAGGACCCCTGTCCTGTGCAGGTTCATCTCTCTCCCACGACTCACTCTCCTCCTCAGCCGCTGCGAGACGACGAAGGCAACAAGGTGCTAGAACCAGGGAAGCTTGACGAGTGACAGTTAGCTGGTGCTCACGCTGAAGAAAAAAAATCTGTGAAACAGGAAGTACCTCCTCTGTGCAGCCCCACCTGTTGGAGCTGCCTCTGCTCAATATGGCCGTAGGGGCAAGTTCCCTCCTTCCCCCTATGCTGTCTTTCTTGGTCTGGGAGCATTATGGACAACACTGAGATAAGGAAGGTCTGTCTATAGAATGTCAGCAATAAAAACTTGGACATCTTTTTGTAATAAATACATCATGACTCATCTTCATTTGAACCATTTCTGCATTCTGTGTCAGTAATAGACCCTGCAGAATGGACATCTCACCCAAAAAAAAAAAGATTTATAATCATAAAAGTCGCTGACCGGAGGTAATGGGTAAAGAACACAGGATTTGTACACGGCTGTTAGCTTTGTAACACAAAGTCTGGTTATAGGGTGCAGCAAAAATAAAGGACACTTTGTCAATTACAAAATACAGTCAAATCTTACCTGAATCAACAGGTGAAAAACATATATATATATATATATATATATATATATATATATACACACACACACACACACACACACACACACCAGAGATGATGGTTTTGATATGAGTATTATGTTTGATATGAGATGAGTATTACGTGAAGAAATTTCCCCTCGGATCAAAAAAATTACCTCATCTTTTTTTATGTTATAAACAGCATGAAAACATTTCTCGGATGGACAGAATATTGTTTATACTGGAAGAAGGGAATTTAAGCTTAAGATTTTTTGCTGCTAGCCAACTGGCCTAACTCCAATTACATACATTAATTACAAACAAATAAATAAAATAGTCCGACAAGCATTTTTCAAGTCGCCAGTGTGTTAGCATTCAGTTTTTTGTACTCAGCCTTCGTCTCAATTATCCGCCTCAGGCGAGCTTAATTTTCAGCCATATATACAGGTTAATTAATGATACGTGCTGACAATTTGCATTTCTTGGCAGCACACAAGAGAGTCTAACTTTTTCTTTTAACCCTCTGTAGATTTCATAAATGCAGTGCTCGTTTGTGACTGTGCAAAAAGACGTGCAAGAATTTGGAGAAAAGTACAGAATATTGTCTTCCTTTTTCACGGTCATATTTCATAATTGCTTATTTAGTTAAGCGGCCCATAGTTGGACTTCAGACAGCTGCGTTGGGCCGTTAACCTCAAGCAAACTGTCTTCCCGTCTTCACTCTCTAATACGTGAAAGGCGCAATATTAATGTTGTCACTTGTTTGTAAATACCATTTCTCATACAGATTTTTAATACAATTAATTTTAAAATACGGGATATAATACTGATGGCCTTGTATTAAGTTTATATATTATGCAGAGGGGAAAGGGGTGTAGGAATATATTACAGAATCCAAAATGTCTTCGATACACATTTTCAGTGACAGACATAGACACAGGTTCCATCTTAGAAATGTAGGCCTATACAAAATATGTCTAACTTATCAAGGCGATCGATGGACAGGCAATGGTGAAATATCACATTAAGTGAAATAAATGCTAATAATCTTTTTCCAGAAAATAAGGCTAATTCGTGTTTTCCTATACCAAGAATCACGTATGAAAAACCCGCTGCCATTCATCGAGCAATATAAAAGCGCAGTATAACAGGATTTAAAAGGCGTAATAAATTGATGTCTCTTGTATTTCCCAGAGCACATAAACAAGATAATGCAAAGTACGTAAAGTCAGGATGACAAGTTCAAAGACGTCGGAAAGTATACAGATTTAAATCTCCATTAATAAGAACATCAGCGGCTTTCGTCTGATGATGCACATTTGAAACCATAAAAACAATAGGCCTCCATTGAGAGTCTGTCTATCGGGGGGCACAGAGAGACCGTGCCAACATGAGACGATGCGAACAAATCATGCCAGCATGTACCAAAATGTAGAGAGCGGATGGGGACCACCTGTGTGCCGTCTGAGATGCGGCATAACCAGGTCAAACCCTCTGATGTGGTCTGGTAAATGACAAATGAACAGCGTCCTGATTAACTAGACGCAATACCCCGGGGCTGATGCGTGGGGGCGGATGGCACTCGATCTGGTCAGGACGTCAAGTGCACAATAGAAAAGAAAGAACTATCTATTTCTCGTAATAAAAAACACGACTGTTCTTCATTTATCTGAAGAAGTGCCCTAATCGTTTAACAGATCTGAATGAATTTAATCTTGTACACATGAGAAATTTCATGCATCTCATTTAGAAGATACTTGATAACATTTAACAATGGGAAATGCCGTTAACAGTGAGTCAAAATTTTAAATACATAGACAATTCAAATAAAATATTTTACATTAAATAAAAATCAGTAATCAAGCTGTTAGTACTATTCTATTGCGCAATTCTAATAAACAGCACCTAATACTACATAATACGCCCTCTAGCGGTTCAAGGGGATAAGCACTTGAGGTCAGTTACATATAGCGGCACCTTAGAAAATATCTGCGAGAATGGGAAAGATACCGGTGAAAATATTCAATTTTCATGCATAATTCATATACAGTAGTGTGCAAAAGTTTTAGAACCTTGCGGAAATGATGTAAAGTGATGACGCTTTCAAAAAGTGTCATGAACAGTTTTTATTTATCAGTCAATTACATACAAAGTGAAGAAAACACACCTCAATCCAATTAACATTTGGTGCAACCACCTTTTGTCTTTAAAACATCACTTCTTGTTACACTTGCTCAGTTTTTGAAGGAATTTGATAGGTAGATAGTTCCAATCATCTAGGAGAATGAACCACAGTTGTGTGGATTTGGACTTTCTCAATTGCTTCAGTCACTTTCTGTAATCCCAGACTGCCCGACTGATGTTGAGATCGGGGCTCTGTGGGGGCTATAACATCTATTTTTAAACCTTCTCTACCATGAAGATAGTTTTTGACATTGGTTGTATGTTTGGGGTCATTATCATGCTGTAGCATGAATCTGGGACCGATCTGATATCTCCCCATTGGTACTGCATGATGGAAAATTGTGTATCTGCTTGTACTTCTTACTATTGAGGAGACCATAAATTCTGACGAAATCCCACCTACATTTGCAGAAATGCAGCCAGAGAAATGGCTTGGGAGCACAGACAATAGGCCCCACAGCAGATTCTACCCTCAGGCAGTGAGGCTACTCAATAGCAGATCGGACTATTATTACAGACCACTTACACATTTCAGTTATTGTAAAAGTATTTTTACTGTTCTAAATATTTTCTTTTTACATGTCTCATTTACTATAGGGAAATCTCAGGGACACATTTCATTACCTGCATCTACTGCTGTTTTCTTGTACTGCTGTGCATTTGATAAAGTTTGATTCGATTTAATGCAAAAACAAATTGGTACACTAGGGTATCCAAAAATTACTTTATTAAGCAAAAGTTAAGGCACAACATCGGGAAGAGGCCCCTTCACTAAAGGTAAATCTTTAAAGGAAATAGAGCAAATGGAACAGTGACAGGATGACATCAAATACTCCAAACAAAGGAGCCAATCAAGGATTCCCATAACTGAATGGTGTGTAGGCACAGTTATGGATCAGTTACCATGGAAACAGAACCAAAGCCAGTCCAGTGCAGTGGTTTTGACTCCAGATAAATCATGTAATTTCTCCAAAAGGCCTCTTCCCCTGTCAAAGCAATTTTTAAATGAAATACTGATTTAACAAATAAGCTTCTGGAACTTTCTAATGTTTTAAAAATGTGTAAGAAATGCAGCAGAGTATCATTTTATGGCATCATGCCACTTTCAGTACCAAAAGGCTGAAGCTCCAAGAATCTCCTCTGCCACACCTTTCAGTCATGAAACCCTGCAAAAAAATATATATAATTTTAACTGGGAAGGATTCTGAGATTCAAACAACCAAGACTTCACTTTGCTATAAAGCATTATGATTTACAGTTGTGATCAGAAGTTTACATACACTCATCAGGGGTATGAATGACATTACTTTAAGGCTTTTAATGATTTATTTGAACCGTTCTGTTTCCAGGGTGAATGATTATACAACATACATCTTCAATGATTTTTAAAAACAAGAATTGAGTGCACAGGTTTGAATATATTTTCAATTTTCTGCAATCTACACAGGGTCAAAATTTTACATGCATGCTCAAATATATACATACACCCCCTCTAATATTTGGTTAAATGTCCCTTAGTAAGTTGCACCTCGACCATCACTATTGTAGCTATCAAGAAGCTTCTGGCATAATTCTGGCTGGATATTTGACGACTCTTCTTGGCAGAATTTAAACTGGTTGGTTTCCTGGCACGGACCCGGCTTTTAAGCATTGTCTGCAAATTTTCAATTGGGTTGAGGTCGGGGCTTTGGGAAGGCCATTCCAGAAGCTTAATGTTAGCCAGCTTTATCCATTCCAAAACCAGTTTTGATGTGTGAATGGGATCATTGTCCTGCTGGAACACCCAATTGTGTCCAAGATTCAACTGTCTAGCTGTTAATCTGAGGAGAAGTTGAAGAATTTGGAAGTAGTCCTCCTTCATTATTCCATCCACTTTATGCAATGCATCAGTACCACTGGCAGTGAAACAGCCCCAAAGCATGATGCTTCCATCACTATGGTTGACCTTCACTCCTCCAAACACACCTCTTGTCATTGTGGCCAAATAGCTCAATCCGACCACAAAACTTTTCTCCAGACATTTGGTTTGCCCATGTGGGCAGCTGCAAATTTCAGTCGAGGTTGAAGCAGATGCTTCTTTCTTGGTCGGCACCCTCTTATCTATGGAGATGTGAAACTTGCTTCACTGTGGACAGTGACACTGATGTTCCATCAGTTTCCAGTTCATGGCAACCCTGAGCCTTGGTGATTCCTGGGTTGTTCCTGAACATCCTAACGAATTTCCTTTCATCCGAGGGTGAAAGTTTGGGTTTTCTTCCAGACCATGGCAAAGTGGTGACACATCCGAATAACTTGTACTTACGTATAATCGTGTGAACTGATGATCTTGGAATTTGCAGTTGTTTAGAAATGGCTCCAAAAGACTTTCCCAACTTGTGTAAACTCTCCTTCTCAGACCTTCACTGAGTTCCTTGGACTTTCCCATTGTTCTGAGTATAGTCAATCCAATGAGTGCTGTCAAGCAAATCCTTTTTATGCTGGCAAAGAGAAACTACCAGCTGCAGTCAATCATGATCACCAACGAGAAGTCAATAGGCCTTGGCCATTCTGGAACCTTCAGCACCACTTATTAAAAGATTTAGGTGAATACATGTACTGTATATATTTGAACCTGTATGTATAATTTTGACCCTGTGTGGATTACAGATAGGTTCAAACTTGTTCACAGAATTCTTGTTTTTACAAATCATTGAAAATGAATGTTGTATAATCATTCACCCTGGAAAAAGAACAGTTCAAATAAATCTTTAAAAGCTCAAAATGAATATGACATTCATGCCCCTGATGAGTGAAAGTAAACTTCTGACCACAACTGAATATTGTCACAAAACCTTAATGGACATTTCATCGCGGACTTACCCAGGTGGAGCTTGTAGGGCTTCGCATTATAGTAATCCTCTGGGGTGACGGTCTTCACCCCTCCAAAGTAGTCAAGGACCCACACCTGAGTGATGTTCATCTTCGCGAAGAACCAGTCATGGTCAGAAGGCCAGTCTGCCATCTCCGGGTGTCGAAGAAACAGGGCATTTTTCGCCACCACTGCCTCTGTGTCATTTACCTGAACGCAGCCACGCAGACAAGACCTTAGCAATTCAGAACCAACATCCAGGAATTCAAGAATTACCATCAAAATAGCAACCATACGGCAACCTGTTAAGAAATACACACATCACAGAGCAGATTTTAACTCACCCTGTCTCTCATTTCTACTGAATTATACATGTGGTAAAGAGAGATTACACCAATCTAATTATGCACACAAAAAAACGACTTATGTTTACTAAAGTACATTAAGTAGACATTTTTCCTATTTGGTAGGAAAAGATCAACACATTACACCAGCAGGATGAGATTTATTAACAGGCTTGCCTAGGGGCCCAGAGTGATAAGGGGGCCCCTATTGGCCATTTAGTTTTATTATGATTATTTTTTAGAAGTAATTGTTTATTTTCTGTTATGCATAGTCTGTTATACAGAATCAGTCTTTATAAAAAATGTATGGAGGAAAATGTATGGAGTGACAATTCATCACTTTCACATTCATGTTAATCCACCACTGGCTACTGCTGATTTCTTCCCAAGAGCAGGACCCTACATCTTCCTGGTGATTTCATACACTAGTGATGCCTTAATCCAGTGTTTCCCAACCCAGTCCTCGGGGAACCCTGGACAGTCCACGTTTTTGCTTCCTCTCATCTCCCAGTGCACCTGTACCAGGTATTTGGTGTTCCTGATTGGCTGGGAGCTGGGAGGGAGCAAAAACGTGGATTGTCCAGGATTCCTCGAGGACTGGGTTGGTAAACACTGCCTTAACCTGACCACACTGGATCAGAGGCATGTGACCTTCAGCTCTGTGCAGGCAGGCTGTGTGAAGGTGTGAGAGGGTTCCTATGAGATAAGAGATAGAGAACTCAGACCTCCACCACCGATCCAGAGAAGATGATGTGGGCACACAATGGGCTCTGCGGGTCATAGGCATACTTTCTGCAGAAGTCCGTTTGAGCCAGAGACATGGACAGAGAAGCCTGGGAGTTAACCTGATAGAGAGAGGAACCATACAGTGACCTCAAACTCACCCCCACAGTCTCTCTCTCTCTCTCTCAGACACACATGAACACCAACTTGCTCTCTGCCTACTGGAGAAGTGAAACAGGCAGCTTCTTTGGTTTTTGAACCATAATGTAACTTCCATAAGACTTTACAGGTTATGCAACTCAGCACCAAGCAAAAACTCACATGACAGGACTGGTTGCCTAGCTATTCTCTTATCTGGCTGTACAGCACACGATGTGCTGAGAGCTGATAAAAAGCACGTTTAACCGTGCACGGTTAACCATACCCACAAAATGGATGATGTATTATAATATTAAATAATATTTCATAATACTCTTTATTGAGATAAATATTTCCCCAGACCGAAATAAAGACTTTAGCAAAGGCCAGCAACGCCCCCTTCTGGCGATTATGTCTGGAACGACATCCTGATATTTCAAATTAAAAGGTGATCAGAGCAAGGGCAGAGCAGCAAGTCATGTCTGCAGCGGTACCTGCAGGTCCTGCACCGAGATCTCCAAGCGGGTCAGGTACATGTACGGCACGCCGGTACCGGAGCCGAGCGGACCGTCGCTCACGGAGAAGGTGTTGGAGAAAGGTTGCCCCTTCACCGGGTCGCGCGAGGAGATAGTCGCCATGGACGCCCAGCCGCACTGGTTGGCGACGAACCGGGCCACCCTTGCGACGTCGTCCCGCGGAGGGATGTCCTGCAGGTAGCCCGGGTAAACCCAGAAAACCAAGAGAAATACGGCCCAAGCTGTCATTTTGGAGCTCCCCCTTTGGACAGTTGTGCGGGGTTTGTTTACGTAGCGCCTTTATGTAGGCGGGTCGTCGGCCGTGACGTTTATGGGCGGGGCTCAACGGCACGTCCCTCCCGCTAATAAGTCCGCTGGTCTAACCTCCGGGAATAACGGAGAAACAATTTACCGACAAATATCACTTATCTGATGAATTTGCATTTAAATTCTCATAGTCTTGCGTTTCGCTTCTTCGCCCAAAATGAACGGCTTTACCACCACGGCAACTCAAGCGAGGACAGCCGTCTCAGGCCCGTAAGGACGCGGTTACACGCACATCCTTTCTTTTTCGTTCTCCTTGCTTTTAGTTTTTTTTCAGTATATATAGCAAATAGTTTTTTAACATTAACCTGGAAATATTAATTTTCCCAATAATGTAACAGCAACAGGTCATTGCATTTTCAATCCTCATTTACAGTTTGTAATACTGTTGCATACCAGTATAGAGTCCAGGTTAGGATATTAAATGTAATTATTAACGTTAATATTCAAATTTATATACAAAGCATAACAGATTTAACCTCATCTAATGGATGGGTAATAATTACTTATATCTCTAAATATCTATAGCGGCTAAAAAGAAATTAATAGATATTACGAGTTTATTCACAAAGTTGCATTAATTCCCAAAAGTTTCCTCTTTATGGAGTCATACGGAGAAAATAATAAACGCGCCATTTAGCTAACCATCATTGCACTGATTTTATAATCATTACTGCTACTGCAGTTAATAACTTAATAAAATACATTTTATTAACGCCACAAAGTAACAAGATGCAGGCTACAGTACAACTTCAAAATCGAAAGAAGGCCGATCCCGCATTTCTCTGCGTCTGCAGGGAGTTCCATCTCCACCGTGCGTAACCTCTGGAGTCCAGGGATGGGCGGGGCCAATCAGAACATGTTGTGCTCCTCTCCCTTTGGCTTGTGGGCACGCCCATGCCACCGCTGCCATCTCTTCTGCGCCTCCTGTTTATCCATTTCCGTGACAGCTGCAGCTTGTCAGATGATGGCACCTTGACAGCTCTTGCTCCCGCACTGGCAGGGCACTTCCTGCTCTGGTAGGCTCCCCGGCTTATACGAATACTTCCAGGTCAGCTCCGTCCCTGCCTTCACCTCTCTGCAAAAGACGGAGGGAAAGAGCGAGTCGTGAAGCTGTCAACTCGGTGGTTTATGGACGCGGCCGAGCGGCCTGAATGCTTCCCAGTACCCTAATTACAGCGGTAGCTAGAGTAAGGTAGAGTAAGTCAGACCTGCAAGTGAAGAAGGCCACGGTGGGATAGGTGCGCTTGTGAGACTCAATGAAGACGTTCTGGACAAAGAGATTGGGCTGGCAGCTGTGCTGGAAAACCGAAGGGAGGGAATAAGACAGAGGGCCAGTCAGATGTTTATTTAGCATCCCTGGTAGTCCTGGAAGGGATAAGTGCCTTTGACTCAACGGTCAAAGGATTACGCTGACAATCACGGGATTGATATCCACAATGCAGACTCAGATCCCTAACTCCTGAGCTTATGTGGCAGGTTTGAGAGCAGTACAAGTGACAGTCATGACACAGTGAGGACAATCCTGGAGTGTTCTTGCGATATTCACCTACATTTAAGAACCTGGCGACGTTCCCCTCCTCTGTTGCATCCATGTAAAACAGGTGTTCCTCAGAGTCCTCCCACAATCCTTTGCATCGGCCTGCATCTTCATCTCTGTGCACAGCACAGGGTGTGGGGGAGACCCCGGTCTCCTTTAGCTCCCCCTTCCCAGGACTGGTTCTTGTACCTTTATCCGTCACCTGAAACGTAGAGAGGGCTCTGCTTCTTTATGTTCAGGGTATAGCCATATGCAAGCACAATGTGCCATATGGACTGTGATTGAGTTGCCAATATTATCACCCTATCATTTTTACAGATTGGATGTTAAAAACTTTTATGATGTCAGAAATCTATTTTTGAGGTATATTTTGTGTTTCAAGGATACTGACATGGTCAAATGCCATTTACAAGTTCATATTAGTCATGGGCAAATGGGGTTGGGACAGAACCAAGGTTTGAGTGCCATATTGGGCTGATCTGGCAGAGTTCAGTCAGGGATGCTCACTGCTGCTCCATGCTTCTGACTGATGGATAGTTTCATGCACAGTTCAGATTTAGCAGGAATATTCATTAGTCATGATTTTGACTTCCGTCGACCTTCTCTGTTGAAGAAGTGGGTTTTTTCCTAAGGAAGCTTGGGTAGAGATTTCAGAGCGTGAGAAACTAAAAACTGACCTTTCTTGACTCCTCGTCCAGAACTAGTGGCGACAGGCTCGCGGGGCCCTGGATCATGGGCACGTGTGAGTTGGGGGAGGCCGGGCAGGAGGCATCCAGCTGTGTCCCGAATTCTTCAGGGGGCACCTTCCATTCCTCTATCACCTCCACCTCGTCATCTGAGGGCAGCTCCTCCCTTTTCCGCTTAGAGGGAAAGGAGCTGGCTGTGGGCCCGGCCCAGAGTATCCCTGGAGGAGGAGGAGCCCCAAGTTACCTACATCAGTGGTCTGCAAACTTTTTACACAGAGCACCGCCTCAGAAAATGATACACATGCCACCATTATGACATCATAAAAGGAGATACCTCTATGTACCACTAGAGGGAGCTCATGAACCACCAGTGGTATGGGTACCGTAGTTTGAGAACCACTGAGCTACAGGCAGCTAAAAGCTAAGGAGCCACATGCATACACACGCACCGGCGTATGTACAGACGAAGGTGCCCGAGTCCAGGTCGTCACGGCAGCGCACGCCCCAGCCGCGGTCTTGGGTGCGGAACACCTGCAGACGGACACGCAAGCCGTCCTGCACTAGGTGGTTCTGGCAGCGGTCCGAATCGCAGCCACACCACGGACCACACTCGTAGATCCTGCTCACACACAGTGCAGATGCGTCACCCTAAAAGAGCATGTATTCACGCATGCTAATGGACATGCGCACTGGCTCTATATCAGTATAATTCTCATTCAACTGAAACACAAATTATTACAAATACACATCATTACATATAAGAATCCTGAAATTAAGAAATAAAAATCTCACAACCATCAGCAAACAAATTTAATGAAATTTCTTCCGCCAATTAAAAAATAAAAAATAAAACTAAACATAAATTATCTAGCAAAGCGTTTCTCAACCCAGTCCTTTGGTACCTCTAGACAGTATCATTTTTGCTCCCTCCCAACTCCCAACATGCCAGTTCCAGGTATTCGGTATTTCTGATTGGCTGTGCTGGGAGATGAGAGAGTGCAAAAATGTGGCCTGTCTTGGGGTCCCTGATGACTGGACTGAGAAACACTGATCAGGCAAATAAACTCAGGGATCACAGTATGAGCACAGACAGAAAATCAGAAATGCTGCGGCACACGGTAGCTCTTACCCTGAGGGCACCGGGTTCAGCAGCCGTCTGTGAGTGTACGGGACCGGCATGCCTGCATGCCCCAGAGCCGCTGCCTCACCAGAGCGGAGGGTGAGTCGCAGGCAGTCGCAGGTGGCCACGTCCACACAGCCGTCCTTGCAGTCGCAGCAGGCGGAGTAGGTCGGGGTGGGGCCCACGAAGCAGCCATGCGGCCAGCGGTCCTTCCTGTAACGGAAGTCTGCTGGACGCTCGCCGTCCACCTCATTGTACAGCTGGACCGCTGTCAGCTCCGCCCCCTTGCTCAGGTCCGCCTCCAGAAGCCCGCCCACCTCGAGATCGCAGCTCCTCGCCAGCAGGACGGAACTACTGAAGCTGAAGTTATCTAAACGCAGGATGCCATCACTGCACGTCTCGCGCAGGAAGTGCAGGACATCGTCGGGGCCCCGCATGGCCCTCCCGCACGGGGCCTTGTACACCACGTCTGGCTCGGCCGCCTCTGACTCATCCGGCATGGCGTTCAGCCGCTGGAACTGGCACAAGATGGGCACCTTGAGGGGGTTGTCCCCCAGGAAAAGGTCAATGTTGGGGGGGAGGTTGGGTAGGCAGGCCCGGGTACAGTCATGGGGGTGGAAAGGGGATTGGACAGCCAGGGGTGCGATGATAAAGCCAGTTGGGTCCTCGCTAAATGGAGGGAAGGCCGGCACAAGATGAGTGTCTGAACCAAACTCCTCCCCCTTCATCCTGTCCAATCACAGCAAGGAAGAATAAAAAGGGAGAGTGGTGATTAAAGACACATGTTTAACAACAAGCCACTCACACATAAGCAGACAGTCCATAAAATCTGGCCTTTAGTTCCTAACAGGAAGCAAACCTTGAGCTCCACTCCAGCTTCAGGTTGCCAGCCTCACACTCGCTCTCTGCTCCCTCCTTCACAGTTGGCAGACTGCAGTCAATTTGGGTGGGAGATGCAGGCAGCATATCTGGGTTAAAGCATGCAGTGCAGTGCTGGTCATACAAACATGATCAACCAGCATCACCGCACTGAAGCAGGAAGACACAAAGTCTCTACAGGCACAAAGACTGAAGGCTCATAACTTATATTCAGACATCCCACTTCTCCCAGAAGTTACAGGAGTCTTCTGCAAACCAAGAGCAGCTCCCTGACACCCGCAAATGATGTGCAATGTCCCAGAAATTTGTCGTTCCGCTATTCAGCAGTGGTAAAATCATCTGGCAATAAGTCGTACCGCTGCAACCTTGTCCTAAATTCCACCACCACTCTCTAGCCCCGGTCAGCAAATTTTGCCCCTCCTCCCCAATCGGCAGTATGTATACAGTATTACCATAATACCAGCCAAGCATCCCTCCCTAACAGGAGTCCCTTTTCTGTCTCCATGAAATCATTATCCCTAAGGTGGGATGTCTGTATATTACAATTGTAATAGTCGAGATTTCAAGCAGAACAGCAGGCATGACTGACTCACCTGAGTTGATAATTACTTCTTCAATTTCATTGTCCAATGGTAGGATTTGTGATTCTACCACCATAGTCATGCTCCAGACGTACTCTGAAAGATCAGAAATAACGCACCATATATACGAGTGCAGTAAGAATGAGCGCTGTGATGAAGGCACGGCACGACGCAGCTCCGTACCTCTGTCCGTGGCGGCGTCGCTTTTAATCATGTCCCTCATTTTGTTTAAATACCCGGTCAGCTCACTGAACACGTGATCTACATTTACGCGTCTCCAGAACTCCTTCGCCTTCGCTGAAATCAAAGCAAAGGAAGCATCACCCACACTGTAAATAAAGGCACGCACTTCCACAATGCATGGAGAATTGCCGCTTCTGCAAAGGCTGCAAGCACAAAACGCAAGCAAGAGATAAATGGTTTCTCACCGACTTCAGGCGACTCAAATTCCATTTTCATCACTTGCAATATTCTTCGGACACAGAAATATGACTTTAAAAATACATACGAGGTCAGAAACGCGAATTTAAGAATGAAACTCTGCCGACTCGAGCTTTAGTCATCGTTTTAACAACTACAGGCGTTAAGGCATTCCTCTCGAGTCATTAAATATTACAAAGGTAAAGGCATTCTTAGTTTGTAAACAGTTATATCTCGGTTTTATTTAACCTTCAGTGGTTTTTAAAAATGAGTTTAGTCCCGAGTCACACTTTCAGTGTGACAAAGCGAATGTATTAAATACAAGTGCAACGCTACAAAGTAACATTTCCTTATTAAGAAATACTGGTCAATGTCCAGATTTAAACAAAACCCATTGCCCTTTGTAATTTCAATAAAAACATCTCAAAATCATTACACTACCCAACAAGAAGACTAATGAATCAACATCCACTGCGCGCGTCGGCAGCGTCGCCTTCTTCTTCTTTGTGTATAACACCGTGAAACCCAGCTGGAATTTGGATAGCGCCACCTTCTGTCCACTAAAGATAATTCTTCGCTGGAATTCCCCGTTCACACTTTTGGCATGTTTTGTTTTCGTCTACTTTCAATTTATTTAAAATTTTGGTATTATCTGTGTTAACATTATATTACATTGGAAATATATTTATAGCATACCCTAAGATCATTTTTCGACTATCGTCTCATTTTGTAACTGAAGTACGTTTCATTAGTTTGTCTGTTTGATGTTTTCTGTATTTATGTCAATCAAAATACTTATAATGCTCAGGCATGTAATTAAGGAAGACACAGTGCGTTGTACTCTCCTGACACAACAACATACGCAAACAGTGCCCCCCTTTGGTAGAGTTGTGATAGAACAGGAGGTCAGCGATGCCAGGCCCGAATTACACAAAAAGTTTGCTTCCCTGTCAGTAATGAAATCCGTATGTTTGGATGGGGGAAGGTGGGGGTGTTAGCCCGTCACAAGCAAACTGAACTTTGTTCACAGGGATCCTCGGAGCCTCTACATGAACCGTAATAATGGAGCCTCCTAAAGTAAAAATCGGCCACCTGCTCCTATTTCTAATCTACATCCAGGCCAGCAGTGGGATTCCGGGGGGTGAGTCCGACGCGGTTATTCCAGAGTGATATTCCTGGGATCATGTCTGAATCTCGCATAGTGTCACATCTCTCACTGGTTCACTGTATACCTGACGGAGACTTTCTAACATTTTTATTTTGGACGAGTGCAGTGTTCCTGAACGCGCCGGAGGCCAATCAGCTGCTCCTGCAAAGAGGCAAACGGGCAAATTCCATCATGGAGGAACTGAAGCAGGGCGATCTGGAGAGGGAGTGTCTGGAGGAGAAATGCAGCTACGAGGAGGCACGGGAAATCTTAATTGTCCCCGAGAATCTGGTGAGCAGAAAATAAAACCATTACGAGGAGATGCTTTTCCGATATGGGGAAGAGAACAGCCCGTTTCACAACTATTGGTTTTATAGATGAAAAAAGTTTCAGGATTTCGGCTTCCTGGTTACAAACACTAAAAACAAAACAGATACCTAGGATACACTGGGGATATTTATATAATAATAATTTAGAAATTTAGAACTGATTTGTTAGCAAGTGATGTTTAATACGCCACAGTAAAAGATAATTAGAATTTTCATACCTATGTGGTCATATATTTGTTTCACATCATGTGTTTGTTTTACAGGAAGAGTTCTGGAGGAATTATTCAGGTACCCTTTAAAGTGACTTAATTCCATTTTCTTTAAGTGCTTACCATAAATCAGCTTTTTAAATTGGTGTACCAACAGGTAGCTGGAAAGTTAATGTATAATGTACAACCATTAGACTGATCAGCCATAATATTAAAACCACTGACTTGTGAAGTGAATAACATTGATTATATTGTTACAATGGCACCTGTCAAGGGTGCCATTATATATGAGACAAGGGCACAGGCAGTTCTTGAGGTTGATGTGTTGGAAGCTGGGAAAATGGGCAAGTGTAAGGATCTGTGTGACTTTGACATGGGCTAATTGTGATGGCTAGACGACTGAGTCAGAGCATCTCCGAAACAACTGGTCTTGTGGGGGTTTCCCAGTATGCAGTGGTCAGTACCAACCAAAAGTGGTCCAAGGAAGGCCAACTGGTGAACCACAACAGGATCATGGGCACCCAAGGCTCATTGATGCACGTGGGGAGCCTTTCTGATCTGATCCCACAGGAGAGGCTACTGTAACACTAGTTATTTTTATAAAATAGAGAGACAGAGGAGAAGAGACAGTTTTTAAACACATAAAATAACATAATATAAAAAATATAAATAATAAAAGCCGCAAACACACTAATTGCAGGACGGAGTAAATAGATACACACTGTGTTCAGATGCAGATACAGGATACAGAGTGCATGGCCTGGGTGGATGAGTGAATTATTTCACAGAAATCAGTCTAACTGTGGCTGGGAAAAAGCTGTTGTAGAATCGTGCTGTAGGTGGTGATGCTCTCTGACCTGTGGTGTCTTAGGTTCTACCCTAAGTTCTTCCTCCTGAACAGGCAGAATACTGGGTGATGTTGATCACTGAGTATGACCTGAGCCCTGAGCTTTCCTCCTAGAGCACTGTGTATATAATGTGTCCAAAGAGGGGAGGTCGGAGCCTATGATCCTCTCCGCGGTTTTTACAACTCGCTGCAGGGATTTCCTCTCGGCCTGTGTGGTATTTCCAAATCACACAGTGATGCCGCTGGTAAGGATACTTTCAACGAGTCCTCTATAGGCCTGTGTGAGGGGCTGACGTCCGAGTCCTCTATAGGCCTGTGTGAGGGGCTGACGTCTGAGTCCTCTATGGGCCTGTGTGAGGGGCTGACGTCTGAGTCCTCTATAGGCCTGTGTGAGGGGCTGACGTCTGAGTCCTCTGTAGGCCTGTGTGAGGGGCTGACGTCTGAGTCCTCTATGGGCCTGTGTGAGGGGCTGATGTCTGAGTCCTCCATGGGCCTGTGTGAGGGGCTGACGTCTGAGTCCTCTATAGGCCTGTGTGAGGGGCTGACGTCTGAGTCCTCTATAGGCCTATGTGAGGGGCTGACGTCTGAGTCCTCTATAGGCCTGTGTGAGGAGCTGACGTCTGAGTCCTCTATGGGCCTGTGTGAGGGGCTGACGTCTGAGTCCTCCATGGGCCTGTGTGAGGGGCTGTCGTCTGAGTCCCCCGTAGGCCTGTGTGAGGGGCTGACGTCTGAGTCCTCTATAGGCCTGTGTGAGGGGCTGACGTCTGAGTCCTCTGTAGGCCTGTGTGAGGGGCTGACGTCTGAGTCCTCTGTAGGCCTGTGTGAGGGGCTGACGTCTGAGTCCTCTATGGGCCTGTGTGAGGGGCTGACGTCTGAGTCCTCTATGGGCCTGTGTGAGGGGCTGACGTCTGAGTCCTCTGTAGGCCTGTGTGAGGGGCTGACGTCTGAGTCCTCTATAGGCCTGTGTGAGGGGCTGACGTCTGAGTCCGGCCTTCTTCAGCAGCCTGATGAAGTTCAGCTGCTGCTCTGCCTTTTTCACAGTTGCCTCAGTTTTTTTGTTGTGGTTTTTTTCTTCCCCGCCAATCAGGAGTCAGGAGCCGCTTGTGTAGATCTTCAGATTCAGTCTTTATTGCAACAATGAAGTTACAACCAAGGCCGGACACTTACAAATGTGTCCAATACTGTTTTACACCACTTTTTAAACATTTTCTTTTTGTGTAACAATACCTCGTCACTTAAGCATCATCATTCCCTCAACCATTCACCATCGTGGATCTCCCTTGATCCACACTCCTAGGTGATAAGTTTGTCAATCATCTCTTTTACTGTTTGGTCCCTCGGCTGAACATAATGTTGGCATGACCATCTCTAGTTGGTTTTTTTAAATATCCAGCCGTAAACTTTTGATGAACTCAGGCGAATCCCTTCCTTCAGTAACAAACCTTGGCAGCTTCTGCTTGTTGCACATTGTCTGGCTAGAGGGTTAATAATATATTTGCCCTTTAACATAGTGATAAGCTGCAGCACTAATAAAGTACATATTCATGCATCAAAAGCTAACAAAATAGCTAACAGATACAGAAACTTCTAAGCCAACACAAGGTGCTCATTCATACTTGCTTTTCGTCACATTGTGCACAGCAGTAATTGGTTACAAAGTCACTCTGCACAGTTTACATCAGCTTCTTATAGAGTCCTAATGATTACATTCTCTGTGCGTTATGAATTGCTAAATAATATTCCATATATTTAGCTCAGCTTAGGTTTTCAATTAAAGTTTCTCGATTGTACTTAATATGAGCCCTTGCATACCGAACTGAAAAAGTTACTGAAAAAGTTAATGCAGGTTATGATGGAAAGGTCTTAGAACACAAAGTGCATCACAGCTTGCTGCGTACAGGGCTGCATAGCCTCAGTCTGGTCAGAGAGCCCATGCTGACCCCTGTCAACACCGAAAGCACCTAAAATGGGCATGTAAGCATCAGAACTGGACCAGAACTGGAAGACAGTAGCTTCGTCTGATGAGTCACATTTTCTCTTACATCGTATGGACTGGGTATGTGTGCGTCATTTACCTGGGGAGGAGATGGCACCAGGAAGCACTATGTGAAGAAGACAAACTGGCAGAGGCAGTGTGATGCTCTGGACAATGTTCTGCTGGGAAACCTTGGGTCCTGGCATTCATGTGGATGTTACTTTGACACAAACCTCCTACCTAAACATAGTTGCAGACCGAGTACACAGTTATATCAGTGGCAACTGCACTCACAGATGGCAGTGGCCTTTTTCAGCGGGATAACTCACCCTGCCACACTGCAAAAATTATTCAGGAATAGTTTGAGGAACATGGAAAAAGAGTTCAAGGTGTTGACTTGTCCTCCAAACTCCCTGGGTCACTATCTTATCCAGCATCTGTGGGATGTGCTGGATAAACAAGTCCGATCCATGGAGGCTCCACCTCGCATCTTACAGGACGTAAAGGATCTGCTGCTAACGTCTTGGTGTCAGATACCACAGGACACCTTCAGAGGTCTTGTGGAGTCCATCCATCGACAGGCCACAGCTGGTCTGATGGGACGAGGGAGGCCAACACAATATTAGGCATGGGGTTTTAATGTTGTGGCTGATTGATGTATTTTAATAGATAAAATAAATACAGTAGTAAATGTATCCAACACTTTGTTTCCCATATTACACAGTGAGTGAGTTAAATGTGAGTGACATAGACTGGCATTTATGGCCTCTGTGATCAGTGTCATGTGGTTCTGGCTTTTTCTACCTTCCTTCTTCAGAGGAGGACGAGTGTGAATCTGCTCCCTGTCATAATGGAGGGACCTGTATGGACCAGACCAAGTCGTACACCTGTATTTGCCCCCATGGCTTTGAGGGGAAAGATTGCCAGCTGGGTAAGGACAGCGGGGAGGGGGGGAATGAAGATGCTCTCAGGGTGTTGCGAGAACATATCCCTGCACGTAGGTGTGGGTGGGGCAGGTCTCCCCCAGTGAAGAAACAGTGTCTCTCGATGTCAACGACCCTCCCTTGGGAAAACAATGGCAGATATTTTCTTTCATCCTGAGAGCTTCCAATTGGCAAATGACGTTTAGACCACGTGACTGAATGTACTCTGGAAGCCCGAGGCTAGAGTCAGACAACCCTCTGGATGACTGGGCCCTCACAGGGCATTCCAGTAGTCTGATTAGCAATAAACATACATTTCTGTGACCTGGGTTACATGTGTGTGGAGTTTGCATGTTCTCCCCATGTCGTCGTGGGGTTTCCTCCAGGTACTCCGGTTTCCCCCCACAGTCCAAAGCCATGCTGAGTTTAATTGGAGTTACTAAATTGCCCATAGGTGTGCATGTGTGAGTGAATGGTGTGTGAGTGTGCCCTGCGATGGGCTGGCCCCCCGTCCTGGGTTGTTCCCCGCCTCGTGCCTGTAGGCTCCCGGATAGGCTCCGGACCCCCCGCAACCCAGAAGGATAAGCGGGTTGGAAAATGGATGGATGGATACATTTCTGTGCGTTGATCTGTGAAGTGAATCAATAATCTAACTAGCCGCATTTAATGTAATAGTATTATAGTTCACCTTCCCGGGTAGGGTGCACTTTTAAATGTGACGACTGATCTCGCGCCAGTGTAGGGCTCCCTGTTGTTGCAGCTGAGAGGACGTCGTTCGGTTGCCTGTACAGGAATGGCGGCTGTGAGCACTTCTGTGCCGACGTTCCCGACTCGCCGCCGCAGTGCCGCTGTGCCGCGGGGTACGCTCTGGCCAACGACAGCGCCAGCTGCGTGGAGCAAGGTGTCCGATCGACGTCCGGATACTTCGCACATGCATGGACCCCTCTGTAATCAGGCTGGTGGTCTGGCCCTTTCTCACCCCCTTCATCTTGTCTGAGTGCATCCCGTTTTGTTTTTGTTTTTTTTGTTTTGGCTCTTTCATCTTCTCTCTCTTTATCCTCCCAAGTTGCCTTTCCCTGTGGCAGGGTGACTGAGGCTTTTAGCCCAAGAATTGTGAGAGGCCAGGTTTGCCCCAAGGGGGAGTGTCCTTGGCAGGTGGGTTTAAGTTTTGATTATGAAGACCTCACTGTCGTTTCAGGTGTGTTATTGTTGTGTTTTTCTGTTTTTTTTTGTTTTTTTTTAAAACATCCAGCTTTTTTTAGCCCGGATATTGAGTGATCTGGTGCCTAAACCACAGGCTAACATATATGATCAGGAAAAACATCATTCCAGAATCAGCCCAGCAATCCTTATTTTGAAATATTACCCACTTTGCTTTGAATGTCTTCTCAAAAGACCCAATCGGTCCTGTATTAATAATACTGATCCTTTTCTCTGGCGCTCATTCAAAACAAAGCAAGCCCTCATAGCTAGACGTCATAGATAGACCTGTATTCTGTTTTTAAAGTCTGCTGTCGTTTTTAACGGTGATTGTTGTAAAGATGTGGGTTTAATATGTGCCGCCGACACGCCAGGCCTTGCTGGAGTACAACGGCGAGTACATGTGTGGAGGCATCCTCCTGGACGCCACGTGGGTCCTGACGGCTGCCCACTGCGTGTGGCGCGCCAACCCGTCAAGGTTGCGGGTGACGCTGGGTAAGTCCTGTCCCAACTTGCCACTGCCAATGACAGTTGAGTCAGCGTTCAATGTCGAGTCACATGTCTGTCTGATCAGGTGAACACATCCGCTTTGTGGAAGAGGGCACAGAGCAGGCGAGGGGGGTGGCAAAGGTCACCATCCACCCGAACTACGACCACGTGTCGTCGGACAACGACATCGCCCTCCTGCAGCTCTCCAGGGCTGTGGAGATCGGCCAGTTCGTCCTGCCTGTGTGTGTCCCACCACAGGGGGGCAGTTTCATCAGGGTGACGTTGGCGTCCATGCGCACGTCCGTTGTGAGCGGCTGGGGGAAAATGTCTCAGTCCGGCCCCGAGGCGCAGGTGCTGCAGCGCCTGGAGGTGCCACGGGTCACCCTGCAGGAGTGTCAACAGCAGACCAACCTCACACTCACTCCCAACATGCTGTGCGCTGGCTTCCTGGAGGGCGAGCAGGACTCCTGCCAGGGCGACAGTGGCGGGCCCCTTGTCACCCGCTACAAGAACACCTGGTTCCTGAGCGGCATTGTCAGCTGGGGCAAGGGCTGTGCCCAGTCTGGCTTTTACGGCATCTACACACGAGTCGCGAACTACCTAAACTGGATCGATGGCATCGTGAGCTCTCCTCAGGCTCAGGGTCACCACACCAGCTCGTAGATTGGCCCCGGTTTATCCGTCTTCTATTTACCTTCTCTAGAAGATTCCAGACAGATGTTAGTGGGTAGTTTCAGTTAATCTATTCAAGTTGTGGCATAACCAATGGTAAAGAGGCTCTGCTAGTCTTCTGGGGTGGGTGGGGTGTAGTGGCTTGTGGGGGGGTCTCTTCCAGATTCACCTGTGGGGGGCGCCGATCCCTGAAGGACCCCTGGTGTCATCATGAATTACTGTAGTGTACCTCAGATGTGTGTAAGCTGTACTTCTATAACCATACACACGCAAACAATATAGATTCATGTCATTCAAGGGTACGTTGTCTTTTCTGAGCTACTGCTTTGTATCACAAAAGGAATTTGGGTGTCAACTGTAGAAATAATAATTTGCCATAACTGATATCACCACTAAATAAAGGAATTTTATTTTCAACTTTTATATATATAGTTCAATTTTAATGTATGGTAATTATTCAGTAGTACTGGGTGTTTTGCTTGTTGGAAGGTTTCATATTTTGTGCATAAACAAAAATGATCAAGGTTAAGATTGACTTTGTTGATCCCAAAAGGAACTTCTGAATCTCTGGGCTAAATCCTGGCATGTGACATGAAGTGTCTTTTACGAAATAAATCCTCTGTGTTAGAGAGGTGAGCTGCTCAGAGTGACCGTGGGCCTTTAGGGTCATGTGACCACGGGAATGGGGGAGGGGGTCCCCGGACTTTGGACCCCAGAAAGGAGATCCAGGGTACTGTGAGAGATCCAGCAGTATTCACCATGTGGCTGCAGCTCCTCTGTCTCTCACTCGCTGTCTGCGTCTCCCGTCCTGCTGCAGGTAATAAATCCCCCCATGGCTGCCTGGGAGACCCCAGAATGGCAGGATTGTGGTCTGTCTGGGTGGGGGCTTGATTCTGATGCGATTACGATGCCAGCAAATTTTTACTCACGTTTTTGTTTCGCAGTCGCATTTTGACCTTATGTCCATGCTTGGCTGGTTGATCATGCATTTGTGTGACAGCGGTATGATAGCATGTTGGAAGATGAATTGCTTTTCAAAATTCCTAGTAAAATTGAATTCTTCCATGGTTCCATAGCTCCATTGTTATAATAGACTACAATTAATAGGCCATCATCTGATGGTTCTGCAGCCGGTTACACATTTGCATGAACTGCCGGTGCGGAGTGTTTATCTCTAGCTCCTTGCTGAGCTCACCTTGGTCTCCGGCTAGTGTTCCTTGGCCGGCATGAGGCCCACCATCTCCTGCAGCGATTTAAGAGGGCCAACTCCGGCTGGTTCGAGGAGTTGAAGATGGGGAACCTGGAGCGGGAGTGCCTGGAGGAGAAATGCTCATATGAGGAGGCGAGGGAGACCTTCGAACACGAGCAAGCTACGGTAAGATCAGAAACTCTGTGTGCTCCATTACTGATTGGACAACTGTATCCATCAATTAGACAAGATATTCTGTTTTTGTTGTTTAACAAATGCATGTTTTGAAATAAAACTACAATCTGACCTCAAGTGAGCTTCCTTGTGTCTGCTAGGGTTAGGGTTAGGAAAACCTCTAGAAGCAGGAGAGTACATGGAAATTGTCATTTTTATTTCCTTTTTTCTTCCTACAGGAAGAGTTTTGGAAGACTTACAATGGTGAGCAGCGGAACTCTCTCCTAGCCTCCAATCTAAACTGCCTATTCAGTACAGATGACCTCGGTTATCTGTCACTGATATCTTGGGACTATGTTCTCTGTGTACAGTTCAAGATCACTGCCATTCCAACCCATGTCAAAACAACGGAACCTGCACCAGCCAATCAGGATCATCCTACACGTGCTTCTGCATTCCACCTTTCAGTGGGCGAAACTGTGAATTGGGTAATGTTACGAATGTCAGTCTCATTTCTGCGGATAGAATTTGGTGAATGAAAATTTCTCTGGAGCGATTCTAGGGAGGGGCAACCATATCATTTGTGATAAGTTTTGAATCAGTGAATGACAAGGGAGGGAGCACTTGGGGAGCCAATCAGCTTTCAGCTGGAGCCAGTGTCCTGTGGCCCCACCCCTGTATTGCGCAGGTTTCTCCACCCATTTCCTGTCGGCTCGGTTCTGCCTTCATTGGCTATGATGTCGCTACCATGGATTCCAGATCATGCCTCATCCCTCAAACTGCATAACGAGGATTCACCTTCAGCCTTGGCATCACGGTGTTGCCATGTTCCTCTCCCCTCCTCCTCTTCCTCTAGTGTTCAAAGAAACACCGGATAACTGCCTGCACCGTAATGGCGGGTGTGAGCATTTCTGCCAAGAGGCTGACGGTGAGCGCCGCTGCTCCTGCGCCGATGGTTACGCCCTGGACGTGGACAGACAGCACTGCCTCTCGCAAGGTAACGGGCTTCAGAACAACGCGGCTTTCGCTGGGACTCGGAGGGGGCTGATGTGTTAGTGTGGGTTGTGGCTGCCATGTCAGTCTCTCACGCTTTCTTCTGCAGAGAAGTTTCCCTGTGGGAAGGTCCCGGTCCTGCAGAATGATGAAGCGAATGGGGACCACCACGGAAAATCCCTCGGCAGGATCGTTGGAGGGACCGTGTGCCCGAGGGGTCACTGTCCCTGGCAGGTGGAGGAGTCACTACTTCCCCGTCTGATTTGGCACTGCATGTGAATCAGACCCTTTGTGGTCTGTATTTCAACGCTAGGAGTATTAGAAACAACATTCATGATTTAGAGGCTTTAATTTCATCAGACTCTTATGACATTATAGGAATAACAGAAACATGGATGAGTGACAGTGATGGAGAAGAATATAATATGGATGGTTACACGTTCTGTAGAGACCGGATAGGCAAGAAGGGAGGTGGGGTTGCAGTATACGTAAAAGAAAACTTGCAGTCAAGGGAGCTCACTGATAAAAATAAAAGTACAGAAGTTGTATGGATAAAACTGGATGCTTAAAAACTCAAATCGGTCGGTGTTTGTTATAGAGCAGCTAATGTAGCTGCAGAGGAAAGCGGAATGTTATATGACGATATCAGGATTATGAGTAATAAAAATAATGTGATGGTTATGGGTGATTTTAATTTACCTGGGATACAGTGGGACACCGTCTCTGGCTCTTCTGTAAATGAACTCGATATGGTGGAATTAGTACAGGATTGTTTTTTTACTTAGTTTGTTAACACTCCTACCAGATATCCCCCCCAGTGACTAGCTGGGCAGAAGCTTTACAGAAGCTATTGCATTGTGTTGTCTTCTTTCTGTTTTCTCCAGGTTCTGCTGATGTATGCTGACAAGGGCTTCTGTGGTGGGATAATCTACAAGCCCGACTGGGTCCTCACAGCCACCCACTGCCTGGAGAACAAAGAGGCCAAGTACCTTAAGGTGGTTGTAGGTATGCTGCAGATGTCTGTGATTGTGCAGGAAGACATATTGCACAATCCAACATAATATTTTCTGGATTTCCATGAGATAACTGAGCAGCGTCTGCCTGAGCAATTTAAGGTTCCACAATAACTTTATAAGCAACCATGTTCCATAACGAACACAAACACAAATCCTGCCATCACAGGATGCCAGTGCACTGCAGGACAAACAGTCACATACTAAGGGTCATTTTGAGATATTGGTTACATGACTGAATGTCTTTAGTCTGTGGGTGGAAACCAGAGAAAACTCTTGTGAGTTTAACGTACAGAGCTAATGGTGGTGGGATTTGAATTTTGAGCCTGCGATCTGCATGTCACGCAGGGGAGCACGACCTGGAGAAGACGGAGGGCTCAGAGCAGGTCATTCAGGTGGCAGAGATCGTGAAGCACCAGCACTACAACGCGAAGACGTCAGACAACGACATAGCCCTGCTGCGCCTGCGCGCGCCCATCGTGCTCTCGCCCTACGCCGTGCCCGTGTGCCTGCCGCGGCGTGAGATGGCCGAGCGTGAGCTGTGGGCCGTCACGCTGCACACAGTCAGCGGCTGGGGCCGCCGCAGCGAACACGGGCCTACGTCGCAGGTCCTGCGGCAGCTGCAGGTGCCCCGCATCCGCACCGCCGAGTGCGTGGAGAAGAGCGGGGTCAAGCTCACCATCAACATGTTCTGTGCCGGTTACTTCGAGGGTAGGCAGGACTCCTGCAAGGGCGACAGCGGCGGCCCCCTGGTGACCCGCTACCTGAACACTTCGTTCCTGCTGGGAATCGTCAGCTGGGGGAAAGGCTGCGCCCAGCCAGGGAATTATGGGATATACACTCGGGTGTCCAACTACCTGGACTGGATCCACCTGCATGCAGCACCAGCCAATAGGACTGCCAGTCCCACCCTGGCATCCAGGCACACACCAAACCACACTGTCGTCTAAGTCAGTGTTTCTCAACTGGCGGGGCACGAGTTGTCGTCACCCTCTGCAGTCGACAAATTTGGGTCAAGACCAAGGAATAATGTGGGTCTTGAGCAGGCATGTAGTAAAATGATGGGTTTCAATCCTCCTCAGAATTGTTGTTTCCGATCAGGCAGGCAGCCAGGTAGTAAAATTTAGGAACCCCCGCAAAATTTTTTTTAGCCCCTTGGTCAGCAAAATCTACATGGGGGACCCCCTCCAACTGCCAAAATCTACCGAGGGGGACCTGTTGGGAGGGTGGCTGAACTCTCCACAAAATGTATTTCTGGCTACCGGCTTGGTCCTGAGGCCTAGACCATTTGAGAAGCACTGAACTAAATCATTGTAACCGAAAGCCTATTCTCATCCACTCGAAATATACAGAACCACAAGCCTCAACATAAAAACATCTGGCTGCTTTTAGTTGTCCCATCATGCTATTTATACTCTTCATGTTTATTTTCTGTTAAGCCCAGAAGGTTGCTGGGTCATAGCCAACTGAGCCATCCTGTCTCCTAAAAAATAAAAGGTGTACCAATCACCTCTCTCATTTGTTTTGTTTTTTTTGCGCCCCACGTGTTTTCCCGGATTTAAGCTGCATCGGTGTTTGCACTTTCTCTCAGGGTCGATAAAATGTTCCTGTGACCACAAGTGTCTTTTATGACAGTATAAACCCGTACAGCCCTCACCTACACTCAACATTCGTGACGTGACTGAACATCTGAGACTGAAGAGCCTAAGTTTGTCCATGAAATGCTCAGCAATAAGGCTTCAAAGCTCCTAAACATACTTTCATCCACAGAAATAAAGCTTCCTCCAGACCACAATAATTAGGCCCTAAATATCACGTTTATAAAGTAACTTTCCAAAAAATTAGTAGGGAAATTATTGTGCCAGGACATAGCTTTCACTGTGCAAGCTTAAAAATACCTCAAATGAATGCAATATAACACAAGAATATGATATAAAATAAGAGGTACAAGTATAGTACAAATATAAAGACATAATAGGGTAAAAAAAGATGAGGCATGTAAGTACAGTAAAGTGGGAATGCACACATTTTATTTCCATAAAAAAGGATTAATTAATATGTGACTAATATGAGTTTGCCAGGATATTCCTGATGAGTATTTACCCTGCTCCATGTTAGGCTGTTGTTTAATTTTCTCCGCCTCTGTCAGGCAGGTCAGTGACTTTGTCCCCCATCCCCCGTCCGCTCTTGCTCTTGCTCTTGCCTGGAGACATTGCTGCAATGCAGACTGCCATGACCGGTTTAACGCTCTCTCTGCTTTTACTGCCTCTGTGTGCTGCCGATGGTGAGTACTGGAGTCCTGTTACGATTCCGCCGGACTCAGAATCCCGGTACCTTGAGGTCGGGTGCCGACGCTGTTCAGGTTGTGCTGGGTGTTGGTTTGCTTTGGTTTTGCCTGTTCTGTATGATGCCTCCGGAAGGAGTGTGTTGGGTTTTGAAACAATTTGTGACAGTACTTGTGTCATTAACTAGGGCTGTATTTTAACTAGGGCTGTCAAAATTAACGGGTTAACACGGATTAATCCATCATCATGATTAATCTGATTAAAATTTTTAACGCAATTAACCCATCTGCAGCGCAGAATGACTCAAAATCCCTGAAATGTCTCTGTCAACCCATTTTGGGCAGTTTTGGTGCGTTCCATTTGCCCTCTGAACTCGTATTCCGAGTCGGAATGTGCGCTCCCGTTTCTCGGAGATCCCAGAAATATCTTGGAGCAGCACAGAGGATGCCAAGTTCAGAATCCAAGATGGCTGCGCCTTTTATCAACAGAAGGGAAAGTTGTAGTTTTATACTGTTTAAGCACTACTTCTCATTTGTGGCTCATTAAATCGGTTGCACACACTATACCGTCCAACTTATCTGTGGACGTGTTGCTATGGCGTTTTATATGACATAAAGCACTGCGCGTAATGTGTTATCAACTAACAATGGCAATTAACCAGGCTAGAATTGGATTTCATGATTAGTCGGATTATTTGTCGGATTTACGGTAGTTCGGGCTAATTGTAAGTGAATGAAGATAAAGACCATTTAAACTGAGGTACCTTAAATTCGTCCAGCTAAGCAAAAAATCTTGCTTTTTGATATGGGTCCATGGTATTGCACTTCTGTGGCAGATGGAATGCATCCGACTCGTGTTCAAGATGTTCAATAAACTTGTTAAGTGCATATATACACTCACCTAAACGATTATTAGGAACACCTGTTCAATTTCTCATTAATGCAATTATCTAATCCACCAATCACATGGCAGTTGCTTCAATGCATTTAGGGGTGTGGTCCTGGTCAAGACAATCTCCTGAACTCCAAACTGAATGTCAGAATGGGAAAGAAAGGTGATTTAAGCAATTTTGAGCGTGGCATGGTTGTTGGTGCCAGACAGGCCGGTCTGAGTATTTCACAATCTGCTCAGTTACTGGGATTTTCACGCACAACCATTTCTAGGGTTTACAAAGAATGGTGTGCAAAGGGAAAAACATCCAGTATGCGGCAGTCCTGTGGGCGAAAATGCCTTGTTGATGCTAGAGGTCAGAGGAGAATGGGCCGACTGATTCAAGCTGATAGAAGAGCAACTTTGAAATAATCACTCGTTACAACCGAGGTATGCAGCAAAGCATTTGTGAAGCCACAACACGCACAACCTTGAGGCGGATGGGCTACAACAGCAGAAGACCCCACCGGGAACCACTCATCTCCACTACAAATAGGAAAAAGAGGCTACAATTTGCACGAGCTCACCAAAATTGGACAGTTGAAGACTGGAAAAATGTTGCCTGGTCTGATGAGTCTCGATTTCTGTTGAGACATTCAAATGGTAGAGTCAGAATTTGGCGTAAACAGAATGAGAACATGGATCCATCATGCCTTGTTACCACTGTGCAGGCTGCTGGTGGTGGTGTAATGGTGTGGGGGATGTTTTCTTGGCACACTTTAGGCCCCTTAGTGCCAATTGGGCATCGTTTAAATGCCACGGCCTACCTGAGCATTGTTTCTGACCATGTCCATCCCTTTATGACCACCATGTACCCATCCTCTGATGGCTACTTCCAGCAGGATAATGCACCATGTCACAAAGCTCGAATCATTTCAAATTGGTTTCTTGAACATGACAATGAGTTCACTGTACTAAAATGGCACCCACAGTCACCAGATCTCAACCCAATAGAGCATCTTTGGGATGTGGTGGAACGGGAGCTTCGTGCCCTGGATGTGCATCCCACAAATCTCCATCAACTGCAAGATGCTATCCTATCAATATGGGCCAACATTTCTAAAGAATGCTTTCAGCACCTTGTTGAATCAATGCCACGTAGAATTAAGGCAGTTCTGAAGGCGAAAGGGGGTCAAACACCGTATTAGTATGGTGTTCCTAATAATCCTTTAGGTGAGTGTATATTCCCTTTTTACTTGAGTCTGTTTGCTCATGCAAAATGAAGTGTGATTAATATAGATTAAAAATGAAGGATATTTAATCGTGATTAATCGAAATTAATCCACAGCAACCCTGTGATTAATCTGATTAAAAATTGACAGCACTACTATTTTTATAAGTAACAAATGCTATTTACCTATATCCATGTTCCTTTACCTAAATTATTCATGTTCTCGAAATAACTGTTCTACTCAATTATGCTAATCTATTATCCTCAGCGGTTTTCAAAACACATTATGGCACTTTGTGGGGTTTGTCTTAGCCTCTGTGACCTGGCTCTTCACCAGGCTCATCTTTCCGTCTTTCCAAAGTTTTCCTGAGGCCATATGTTGCCCATTCTGTCCTGCACCGTCCCCGACGAGCCAACACCGGCCTGCTAGAGGAGCTGAAGCAGGGCAACCTGGAACGGGAGTGCATCGAGGAGGTGTGCGACTATGAGGAGGCACGGGAGGTCTTTGAGGATGACACCTTGGCGGTAAAGCTCATAATTTCCATTAGAAATTTTTTCTTTTAACATGAAATTGAGAGATTGCAGAGCAACAGCAATGCTAAAGCTACTTCCCAACTTGTTTATTGGGAACATCTGCATGGTTCTTCTACGTATTTTTACCTTTTTGCACTTTTGCAAATGTACTCAAGTGAAAGGAACCCTGATGCTTAAATCTGGAACAGTATTTTCATCCCATTTGTATAGTAATTATCTTCTGGGTTTTTTTTTCCACAGAATCGGTTTTGGACGATGTACAGAAGTAAGTGAGCATATCACAGTGATTGTGTCAGGAGCTGATGAAAATATGTGGGATGTCCCAGAAGTAAGTTATCACCATTGTTGTTCTCCCTCAGACCGTAACCCATGTGACCCCAATCCGTGCCTCAACAACGGAAAGTGTGTCCATTTTCTATCGATCTATCAGTGCCAGTGTCCCGATGGGTTCCAAGGGAGACACTGCCAAGAAGGTTAGTGAGGCACAAAAACGACTGCACCTAGCAGGTCCCCAGCCACAAAATGTGCTTTTATAGTGCTGTAGACTTGTAGGTTATTGCCTTTGTTGAGACTATAACCATGTCAAATGGTGATGCATGATGCGTGATAATGGGCCAGTGTGTGGCTCAGTGGGTTTGGAGACTGTTTCCCAATCCGGTCCTCAGGAGCCTACAGCCGGTCCACGGTTTCGCTCCCTCCATGCTTTGGGTGACCACCCGATCCATGTCAGTAGGGACACTTTGAGCTATTTCAGGTTTTACAGACTACTTTAAAACTTAGTCTCCCATGTTCTGTTCAATAGTTTGGTTTGTCTTGTACTTTTACTGGCTTGTTTCCTTGATTGAAAGACTCATCCAGCTGTTTCACATTAACATTAATGACACATGTATGATAATAGGAGACTGACCAATCAGCACACAACAAGAACTCAGTGCTTAAGTGAAATATGGGTCCTTTTAATTGAAATGGTTAAAATACAACCATTTCAAGCCCTTTCGTAGCTCAATGTATCCCTCCTGACATGGATTAGGTGGTCACTCTATTCATGGTCCCTTCCAGGCAGACCACATTTCTGCTCCCAGCTGGGAAGGAGCAAAAACATGGACTGGCTGTGGGTCCCTGAGGACCAGATTGGGAAACACTGGGTTAGGATACTGCACCTATGACAGGAAGGTCACCGAGCTGAAGCCCATCCTTGGCAGAATAGTCACATGTCCATTGGGCCCTTCAGCAACCGCCCTGAAATGCTCGAGGCGTCCCAGATAAATGAAGCATCATTTCTCTGGTGAGCCCACACTGTGTCAGTGCCCCACCCCACCCGCAAGCCGACTTTCCCCCGTTTCCCACAGCCGGAGTAGCTGAAACACTGAAGTGTCGCTATCTGAATGGGGGCTGTGAGCACTTCTGCAATGACACAGGGGGACAGGTAACGTGCGCGTGTGCTGATGGCCACGCCGTGGCGGAGGACGGGCGGAGCTGCGTCGCTGAAGGTGAGGAGATTGGGAGGTAGTGGGGGTAGCTGTAATACCTGCAGTAGGCAGCAGGTGATGTAGCGGTTAAGGATGTGAACTGGTAACCTGAGGCATCCTTGAAAAAAAATACTCCAGCTGTATAAATTGGTTGAAAAAATTAAAAGTTTAAAGTTAGGAACTAAATGTATTTAATTACCGCCTCCCCATCTGAATCTATGTGACACAGTTTTTTATACCAAGCTGTGTGTTTGTCTCACAGTGCAGTATCCCTGTGGTAAGGTTCCACTCTTGGAGGCCTCAAAACTGCAGGCCAACAAGACAACGAGAGAATCAGAGTATGGCCAGTACTGCCCCAAAGGCCACTGCCCCTGGCAGGTGTGAACCCTCAACTGCAACCACGAGTGACCTTTGCTCAGAGTCCCACAGAGGAAAGCTGGGAAGTCTCAATGCGATCATTAAGTCACGTACATCTGTGGCTGCCAGGGGAGAAAGGGGAAGACTATCAGGGACTCTGACACTACAGGGGGCATGAGGGTGGATATTGGTTTTGAGCTCATTTGGTAGAATTTTTCAAGGGCTCAGCCATTAGTTTATGCAGCCCCGGTTGTTGCTACTAGTTGGTTCAGTTTGATGTTTTGATCTGTATCTTTGGGGTGGGCCGGATTACAGGTTTTGTTGCAGCACAAAGGCTCTAGCTACTGTGGGGGGGTCATCGTTCATCCCAGCTGGGTGGTCACCACTGCCCACTGTCTGATCAACCTGAATGTGGAGGACCTGATGGTGGTCGCAGGTAGGTCACGCGTGTCTGTGCGGCCGCACGCACCCCCCCCCCCCACCATCCTTTACGAAGCTGTTTGCTCTCGTTCCCACAGGGGAGCACGACCTGAGGCTGGTGGAGGGCACGGAGCAGAAGATCCGCGTGGCCGAAGCTGTCCTCCACGAGCTGTACAATGTCACAACTAGCGATAGCAACATTGCCCTGTTGAGGCTTCACCAGCCCATCGTATTCTCCAACTACGCCGCGCCCGTGTGCCTCCCGCGGAAGGAGTTTGCCGAGAACGAGCTGGTGGCCATGCGCTACTCCATCGTCAGCGGCTGGGGCTGCCGGATCAAGGCTGGGTACCTCCAGGGAGACGCAGTGTCCCTGTACCCGCCCACCTCACGCCTCTTATGGCGGATGGCCGTTCCACCCCTGTCCCCCGAGCAATGTGCACTGAAGAGCGGCATGAACCTCACCAGCAACATGTTCTGCGCCGGCTACCTCGAAGGGACCACCCTGAGCAGCTGCAAGGAGGACAACGGGAGTCCCCTGGTGACACGCTATGGGGACACAGCCTTCCTGACGGGGCTGGTGGGTTTCAGGGCCTGCACCTACCAGGGATACTTCAAGATATACACCAAGGTCTCCAACTTCTTAGACTGGCTGCACGCGCACATGAGTTCGGGTATCGCGCCGACAGACGGGCATCCTCATTCTTCCACTAACCAAACGCTGCCCCCTGTGGTCATAGAGCAGCAACTCACCTGAGTATTCTTCCCGCAGGTTGTGTCATGTGAGGCTTGAATGTTAACATCAGCTAAAGGTGTTTTTTGATTCCCTGTTTTGACTAAATAAAACTTCATGAAAGCAGTAACATTGCCTTAAGTATTTTTCCAATACGTGAACCCACCCCTTGTCATGTGTATAACATTGAGGTCTGCCATCGATCCAGCTTAACATCTTATTTAACAGATATGCATCTTTGACAGAGCAGGGTTAGCCACTTCCGGGAGCAACATTGCCCATCAGTAAAATTGTTCTCTTAACCCTTGGATTTGAACCAGCAGCCTTCCAATTACAGACATAGCATCCCAACCTGCTGAGCCACACTCTACCCCCTGGAGAACATCTATTGAAGCAGTTGGAGCTCATATGAAAGACCTACTCACATATTTAGGCTTGCACAACACAGACAGAGGCCGAATCATTTGGAGAACATGGGTCACAGGGTGTGCTCAGATATGTACACAACTCTCCTGGAACGACCCCCGACATGGGTTGCCATTGGTGGACTTGCTGATGGTCTTCAATGACTTCCTGAGTTGCCTTTTAAGGACGAGGATTGCATTGGGTCATAGCTCTGCCCCCACCCCTTCAAAGTCTCCTCACTTGCTGTTTTTGTCCATCATCTCCTCCCATTTCATTTCTCCATCCTCCAATCACTTCTCCTTGCCTTGCTGACCCCTCCCCCCTTTGTTTGCAATGGGGGTCAATGACATTCCCCGTCAGATCCATTCTGGCTGTGGCAGCGTGGAAAGTGCAATATTCAGCTGGAAAGCACCATGTTCTGTTTTATCCAGGCCGGTCTTCTCCTCCTATCACTGCTGCCCGAGGCTGAAACGGGAGGTAGGTACTGTAAGCGGGGCACGATTTCGCAGGCTGCTGTGGGGAGCCAATGCCATGCATGGACTTCACAATACAAACACCATAGGAATGCGTATCTGCATTGTTCACGGTTCAACATTTCTACTATACATGTATGTATGTATAGAGTCTATGGAGCAATTAAAGTTTGGTCATAATAAGACAACTGGACTTCTGAAGAATTTGAAATAGGAAGTCACTTAATCACCATGCTACCTGGGAAAGGAAAATATCATAAACATTGATGGTTGTAGCTATTTCATCCATGAAGTCAACACCAGCCTTCAGAGGTACCTTGGTGAGATCATCATGCCATATTCAGCTTGTTAAAGTACTCGGTGTGCAGAACAACGGCCAACTGATGTGAAAATTGCATTAACCTGTTTTTGGTTTTTTTTGAGAGAGGATATCAAGGAGCTCATCTATGTTCTTATCTATGCTCATATTTCTACGTTCTTATGAGGGAGAAGTTGTGCTCTGCCACTAACAACTGTTCTGTGTCTCTTAAATAGATCAGTGCTTCATCCAAAGGTTATTGAGAATTTGACAGACATGTGCACGACTGCGTAATTAAAGAGTTTCCAGAGACGGATCCAGAAGCTGACAGTTGGTTCCCGTGTTCCTCAGTTTTCCTTCAGAACCAGGATGCCAACCAGGTGCTGAGCCGGAGGAGGCGGGCAAACAGCTTGTTTGAGGAGTTTAAAAAAGGAGACATGGAGCGGGAGTGCATTGAGGAACGTTGTAGCCGCGAGGAGGCCAGGGAGATATTTGAGAACGAGGAGCGTACGGCGAGTACTCCTTTTGGCTTTTCTACACTTATTCTGTCTCCCTTCCAGCAGTATTAAATGGACTGCAATTCAATTATTGTTGTCCATAAATGGACATGCTTGGTAGATTTATACACTCATATTTAGGCTGCTTCCAGATGGTTTATTTGGTCAATTTGGAGTATATACACAGAGTGTACCAAGCATTAGGGATTCTACTCTTTCCTTGAATCTGACTGACTGGCTGTATCCAGTTTGGGCCCCTTGAGAAGAGTTAAGCATTTGAATTACATGGGATATCTCAACATCGAGATTTAAGCGCGTTCCTTAGTGGCAGCAATATGTCCGTCAGCAAGATGATACCTAAAATGTCCAGGAATGGCCCTATGAACACAATGAATTCAGCTTAATGCAGTGGTCTGCTCAATCGCCAGACCTCAGATTCACTAGCAATGTAATGATCAGGTAGAGAAGATGTTCAGTTTGGAAGCTGAAAGCAAAGTCAGAGACAGGCAGGATCGAATCCGGTAAGGCAGAGAAGCAAAACAATCCAAAGACGTCAATGGGTCAGTAACAAGAAGCTGGTTGGCGATGCAACTAAAACCAGGAAAACACACAGGCAAGAATTTCACATCCAGGAGGTCGGAAACACAAATCACACACAGAAGGGCTCTACTAGCCAAAAAGACACTCAGTACTTTGCAAGATCTTCAGAGAGACTTATATTCATAAGAACATAAGAACATAAGAAATATACAAACGAGAGGAGGCCATTCGGCCCATCGAGCTCGCTTGGGGAGAACTTAACTAATAGCTCAGAGTTGTTAAAATCTTATCTAGCTCTGATTTAAAGGAACCCAAGGATTCAGCTTGCACTACGTTATCAGGAAGACTATTCCATACTCTGACTACACGCTGTGTAAAGAAGTGCTTCCTTAAATCCAGTTTGAAATGTTCTCCCGCTAATTTCCACCTATGGCCACGAGTTCTTGTATTTGAACTAATGCTGAAGTAACTATTCGGTTGAACAGCATCCAAACCTGTTAGAATCTTATAGACCTGGATCATGTCCCCCCTCAGTCTCCTTTGCTTGAGGCTGAACAGATTTAGCTCAAATAACCTTTCCTCGTATGACACAAGACCAGGAATCATTCTTGTGGCCCTACGCTGCACCTTTTCTAAGGCCGCTATGTCCTTTTTAAGATATGGTGACCAAACCTGTACACAATATTCTAGGTGAGGTGTCACCAAGGAATTGTATAATCTTAGCATTACCTCCCTTGACTTAAACTCCACACACCTGGAGATATACCCCAACATCCTATTGGCCTTTTTTATTGCTTCCCCACACTGGCGAGAATGAGACATGGAAGCATCAACATACACACCAAGGTCTTTCTCATAATCAGCTACCTTTATTTCAGTAGGTCCCATAAAATACCTGTACTTTATATTTCTGCTCCCTACATGGAGTACCTTACATTTGTCTATGTTAAATTTCATCTGCCATCAGAGTCTAATTGCTGATGATGCAGTGCAGCTGTTAGTATTGCAGGGAGGGCGATGGTTAGAGGTGTGGGGGTTTATATAAAGCTGGGCGTGGTCAGGGCTGATCAGCTGCAGGCGTGACAAGCAGCTAATGAAACCCAACTGTGGGAAGTGATGAACTCATCCCTGTGAAATACTTTTATTGCCTTGATTCCCTAATGAATTGAAGTTATTAGGAGGTCAAGTGGGTACAACACAATATTAGGAAGGCATCCCTAATGCTTTGTACACGTATTGTATAAATGTCCCATTCACACGTTGACCCCTAGAATGGTTGTACAATGCATTTGCCACAACTGTAGTGCACAATAAATATTCAGGTCATTGGAATGCAACAGAATATCTTAACATTTGTGGAAAAAACACAAACCACTTGAAACGGTGACAGTATGTGAAGGAAACACCAAACAAGCATCCAGTCTTAAGAAAACAGGAAGTGCCCTTCCACCTCTGACCATGCGACTGCACCATGAACTGAATAACAGGAAGTCAACTGCTGTAGTAAAGATGTTACAGCACTCTGGATGTGTAATGTGAATACTCTTAAATCTCTGAAATGTCTGTCATCATTTTCATCCTCCAGTCCTTCTCATAAACTTAATGTGTTAATTCTTCCTCTTAGAATGAGTTCTGGAACGTCTACGTAGGTAAGATTTACCTTTCTGCACTACTGGGGGGCGGGGCAGGAAATGAAGCAGTATTTTGTGTAACTATGCTGTGAATATGAGTTAATAAATGTGTGTGTGTGTGTGTGTGTGCACAACATTTTTTCTCAGTTTGGGGGGAGGGGTGTTTGCTTGTGCGTGAGAATGCAGGAATGAAATCATGGCTGTCCATAGACTTTCTCTATAACTCCGCAGATGGGGATTCCTGCAGGTCTGTTCCCTGTATAAACAATGGCACCTGCAAGGATGGGATCGGGAGTTACACGTGTTACTGCGCCGCCGGCTTCCAGGGCACCAACTGCGAAATCGGTAGGGCGATGTAACCACGGCGACTGCCAGCGACAGCTTTGTCTTAGTGCCAGTCGCCACTGTAATACTGGAACCCTCCAATACCGTCTCCTGACCGCACCTCTGCCGTGTTCTGTAGCGATACCAAAGCTATGCGACTTAAGCAACGGAGACTGCGAGCATTTCTGTAACGTGGTTCATAATCACGTCATCTGCTCATGTGCTGATGGATACACCCTGGGAGAGGATAGGAAATCCTGCCTGTCGAATGGTAAGCTAGAGCGAGGCGGACACGCATCAATATAGTTAGACACAGATAGATATAGATAGATATCTATCTAGTTTATATATAACATAAAAGTTGTCAGTGCCTGCTTAGTCTTTTGCATCTATCTGTGTGTATTTGGTTCAGAATTTTTTTTTACATAGCATTTCAACCAGGATGGGGAGGGCTAGTGGCAAACTAGGTGATCATTTTCGGGGGGCACTGGCAGTAATTTGATGGGGACTACAGCCCCCAGTGTCCCCCCTCATGGTGTTGAAACTGCTAGCAAGTGCTAAATAAAGAATCTGATACGGCTGCACATAAAATTTATTTCCAGCCAGGAGAAGGTGTGACTCCTAAACAAATTTGCTGATAATGAGGGATGCTTACCTTTTTCTGAAAAAGCCAATCTCTACCTCATGCAGCCCTCATAATAGTTTAAATGTTTGTTTTTCTTGTGTCTTTAATTCAGTGGGTCATATGAATCCAGGTCCCACATGTTTAGGACAGACACACTTGATGTGGTTCTTGCTGTATGTAACAGATACAAATGCTCGGACACTATGTTCCTGACACAGAGCCCTTCAAATGCGGCTTCATAGTCAGCAAGCACAACACCCGCAGCATTAAAGTTTCCAAGCCGTTGTCCAATGCCACACAACACCAAAACATCTCTGCAAGCAACACGACCGTGGAATCATCCGAAGATGATTATGAAGATGAGGAACTTATTAATGACTTTCGTGTTGTCGGTGGCGAGGAGTGTCCCGCTGGAGATTGCCCCTGGCAGGTAGATATTCAGCAGAGGTGGATAGTTCAGGTCCAGAAAGTGAAAATCCAGACCAAGATTTTGTTTCAACCAACGAGTTGAGCATAAAGAGTCACAGTCACAGGGTACTCAACTCAAATGGTTGGATGAAATAAAATCTTGGTCTGGATTTTTACTTTCTGGACCTGCACAATCTACCTCTGTCCTACAGTAAGCCTGAAAACCTGTCCTGTGGTCATGTAACGGACTTGTATCTTCTCCTGCCAATGCACTGTGGTCAGTTTCAGCTGTCATGGGTAACAAATAAAGTTGAGAGTTTCTCCCCTTCCTCTTCCTTTTGTTTTTCCTTTTCCTCTTCCTCAGGCCCTCCTGGTAACCGAGGATGACCTGGGCTTCTGTGGTGGAACTATCCTCAATCAGAAATTCATCCTGACGGCAGCTCACTGCCTGAGGGAGACACAGTCATTCTATGTTGTCCTGGGTACGCTCTCAAAAAAAAAAAAGTCATTTCACCATGGAAACCAGAATCCGTCTTCTGGAGTCGGAATGATGCTAATTAATTTTCAGGGTTTCGCATTTCTGCATTAGTTTTTGCTCCCTGGAGAGTTGCTTGTCTTCCTGCCAACTGAGAGACATTTGGTTAAAAGTGTTTGTAATCATGAAAAGGAAAGTAAATATAATGTTGTTTCACCTCTAGAGATCTGAATTCAGGCCTCCAGTCTTGTGTTTATATGTCCTTCTGGTTGTTCTACAGGATTTCTCTGGGTACTACTGTTTCCTCCCAAGTCATACAGTTAGGCTGGCAGGTTTCCCTGAGTCATGTGTGTTTATGTGCAGAAGTGGAAAGTTCAGGTCCAGAAAGTACAAATCCTGACCAAGGTTTTTTTGCAACCGACCAGTTGAGTGTAAAGAACCACAGTAACAGAGTACTCAACTGCTTGGTTGAAATAAAACCTTGGTCTGGATTTGCACTTTCCATATCTGAACTTTTCACCTTTAATTATGTGTCATACTCTGGTCACCCCAGCTTTGTGCCTTATTCTGTCTGGTATAGCCTTCAGGTCACATAAAAGATGGCTGTTTCACTTTGCATTTTTCAAATGTGTCCCTTAAGGTTATTAAATGTATTTATTTAGTGGATGTTTTTGTCTACTAAATTAAGTGAAATGAGGCAAATAATTATAGCACATTATAAACATACAGCTGTCAAAAAACACTCCATCAAACCAGAATTAAATCAGCGAGCTAAGGATCTCCGTTTTTACAGTTCAACAGTCCTCCACTACAGCTACTGAGCTAGCGTCAGGGGGGGATTAATACATAGGGTATCCTAGGCTATATATCCCAGGCAAAATTAGGGGCCCCACAGGCAAAATCAGGGGCCCCGCATTGGGAAAAATTGAATGGTTAATTAGACTTATTAAATCTGGCCAAATGATTTGCCAGCACCTGATTAGAAGAATTTTGATGGTGCATCATTTTTTAAGGGGCTTAATGCAAGCTTGTGGGAGTTTTCTTTACACAAAGATGTTCTGAGAGCAGATGGAAGATGGTTGGTCCCGCCTTCTCTAGTCATTTGGACCCACCTCCTCTACAATGTCATTGGTTATCTCTCTGCATCAATCATTCTTCCTTCTGCACTCAGAACATCTTTGTGTAAGTAAAACTCCCATGAGCTTAATGCAGCATGACCATTAATGAAAATCGCCCTTCTTGTCTGTCTGCCCCCGCCAACTGCCCCTTATCGCAGGCGAAACTAACAGAAATGTGGACGAGCATCGCGAAACCCGCCACGAGGTGGAACTGGTGCTGGTGCACAGCCAGTACATGCCTGACACGTACCACAATGACATCGCACTCGTCAAGATGAAGGAGCCCATCCGCTTCTCGCCGTACATCCTGCCGGCCTGCCTGCCAGAGAGCGACTTCGCCGAGCGTGTGCTGATGCGGCAGCCCGACGGCATGGTCAGCGGGTTCGGCCGTGTCCGCGAGGGCGGCCCCCAGTCACCCGTGCTGCTCAAGCTCAGCGTGCCCTACGTGGACCGCAAGACCTGCATCGACTCCAGCAACCTGAAGATCTCCAACACCATGTTCTGCGCCGGCTACAGCGACGAGGCCAAGGACGCGTGCCAGGGTGACAGTGGTGGCCCCCACGTCACCCGCTACAAAAACACGTGGTTTCTGACAGGCGTGGTCAGCTGGGGAGAAGGCTGTGCGCGGCGAGGGAAGTACGGTATCTACACACAAGTGTCCAAGTACATCAAGTGGATCCGAGCAGTCCAGAGGAAGTACATTCAGCTGTGAGGGATACGCTGTGAAGGAGGATTCTGCAAAAACGAGTTGTTGTGGAGTAAACTATGTATACGGCAATAAATAAAACAGATTTGTGAATGACCTGCTTTTTTGTTTGTTTCAAATACTGTAGCTTTGGTGCCAGAATAAATTCATTCAAGCAGAGCACTGGTTAAATTCCATCCCAGAGCTAATTTACAGAATCACATCATAATAGGCAGGGATCTATTTGAGTTTGTTCCATTAGAAAACAGTGGTGACATGCCTGGGTATACATTCTCATTATAAAACTACAGGAAAACCCTAAGGGCCTTTCATTTCCTTAGCAGACACTGTTATCCTAAGCAGTATGCAGTTTTTAAGCAAGCAAGGTCATACGGTCCCTGAAGTAACTGGGGGCTCAGGGCCTTGCTCAAGGAATCAATGGTAACATCACTCTGCAGACTGTGGGATTTGAACCAGCAACCTTTTGCTCGCCAGCACGGTCTCTTAACCTTGTTTTGTTTCCACAACTAATGTTATGTTTCCAAAAACTTTAGCATCCAGCTCTCCCATTAACCAATCACTGTATGCTATAAAGAAAGAAATACAGGAATCTATGAGCTAATTTATATTTAGTTGAACTAATACTGTGTCCTTCTGATTTCCTTTGTCTTATTAAGAGTAGTGGAATAAAGGCATTTTCTATCATTTTGTACCATATGCACAGTAAAGAACATGGTTTTGAGACACGATTACGTCATGGTTATTCTTTCATCCTCACATTGTGTCCTGGGACCAGCTGTATCGAGCCTGTTTTCGTTTGAGGGTCTCACCTTTTCTGCTTCCCCGGAGCAGACATATTTACAGTTTCAGCTGAGCTGAAATCTGATCACTTGGCAAAACATAAACCCCCACAGGCTCAATTCAGTTTTCACGTTTGTTTTGCTGTGTTTGCACGGCTAGAGTCCACCTATGAAAAAAGCGTGTTTACCCGACTGAAGTCCGCCAGCAAGCCTGTTTGGACGACCAGCGTTCACTATTAGAACAACGGGTTCTGACGGACCTTCTGGTCCAGCTCCCACAACAGCAGCCCTTCTGATGAGCAAAAATGAGCAAAAATGCTCGCACTACATTTTCAGTCATGCTTTGTAATGTTAATGAACATGTCTAACTATGTCATACTAATCACCATTTAGTGACACTATCAGTGTCAGTAGAAGCTCCACAGAAGTGCTGCCTGTATTACAAAACCTTGATGTATATCATACACATTCACATAACTCTCTGTTACAGAATAGTTCTGCACATTCATCAAGCTGAGCCTAACAGAGGAGGGGTTGACAGGAGAGGTGGGGTGGGGGGGGGGCAGGTTTTCGGGAATCCCAGAGAGACAGACAGCTCTGTTCACAAGATAGACCAACATGGCACCGTGGATCCGTCTTCTCTCCTTGACTCTGCTGTCCGGCTTCTTTCACACTGATAGTAGCTTGAAAGGTAACCGTCCATGTTTGTCCGTCTCCAGAAATCGTAGAGCTGTGAAAGATACATGCCTGCTGAATCCACGGTTGGCTGTCTGTATTGATGTGATTTAATCATAGCTGAGTCCACACAGTCATCAAAGCTGGGCTGTGTGGTCAGGGGCAATTACTCAAAATTCAATCAGGAATTCCGTTGAAACTCGTGTGTGTTCACTGGCAAGGATAATGTATGTAATCCAGTTTATAAAAGCTAAACATCTTAGAGATCTCTGGAGAACTAATGCTTTCATATGGAACTTCACCGAACCGTCTCACTATCCACCCTGGATACAAGGTCACCCAGGAAACACAGAAAAGCAACCACAGGTGTAGCACTGTGACTGATGTTAAAAATAAGGGAGGGACGCTAGGTATTTTGAAATGTTGAATTGAAATTTTGGGAATTTTTCATATAAATTGCGTGCTTCTGTTCCCAACAAGTGTGACAGACATGACTGTAAAGGGCACTATTTTCCTATCTTTACACTAGGCCATGGGTTTGCGATATTAGGTCCAAGTGGAAGATAGCTTGGTATTCCTTAGAGATATTCTCTTCAGGTTCTGACTTGTCCAGCTGATAATCGATGATGAGATGAAGGCATGACATCTCCGTCTTACTCCTCCTCCATCTTCCTCAGTCTTTCAGTCCCCACGGGATGCCAGTGCAGTCCTGGTGCGACCAAAGAGAGCCAATTCCTTCCTGTTTGAGGAGTTCTTGCAGGGTAACCTGGAGAGGGAATGTATGGAAGAACGATGTACCTATGAGGAGGCCAGAGAGGTCTTCGAGAATGACCAAAAGGCTGTAAGAAACCTCACATGCTGCTTCAGTGTTTCAAAAACCTCCCATCATCAGTAATCAAGGATTATTCCCCTTTGTGTTTTTTATATATCATGATGTATGTTCTTCAAAGCTTATCATATCATTTATCATAATTCCACCCCAGAGTTTCTTATTTACTTATCATTTGTGGCTCTGCGGTTGGACATATCTGTGAAGGAGGTTGGTTTTGGGTTCTCCCTAATGCGGGTTGCCCAACCTTCTGTGAGCTCGAACCCCTGTCTTTTCTTTTTCTGTCCAACAGCAAGCCTTCTGGACGGTGTATTACGGTGAGTGTCGCAGCTGTTTTGGGAAATGGGCAGAAAGGTTGGCACAGCAGCCTCATGCCAGTTCCGTGCCCCTTACAGACGGTGACCAGTGCCAGTCCAACCCGTGTCTACATGGTGCGACCTGCACCGACAAGATTGGGGGCTACAACTGTACCTGCACCGAACTGTACCAGGGGGTCAACTGCGAGAGGGGTAAAGGGGAGGGCCGGGTGCCCCCGGGTGCGGGACACACTTTTTGAGATTCACTTTTCAGTTCCAACACTAGAATTTCAGAAACTCTGAAATGTGTGAATGCCTGCTTTCAAACAAGATCATAGTATAGAATACATGTCAACTACAGTGAAAACCTGGAAAATGTGTTAAAAACAATAAAAGGTTAATGGATGATGACTGTAGACTCTAAAACTTGACACCTATAACATAGTATAGTATAGTACAGTATATTAAAGAATAGTACAAGTATAGTATAGTGTAGCTTAGCATGACATGGCGTAGTATAATACCGAGGACAGCATTATTACATTCTGCACTATAACACTTCTCTGTTTCCATGAATAGATGTATCCCAGTGTCACTCTGACGGCCCCTTGTCCTGTGAACATTTTTGTCATCCTTCCTTCCACTCGTACAAATGTTCCTGTGCGGACGGCTACAAGATCCACAGCGACGGGAGGTCCTGCCTGCCTGAAGGTTCAGCACAAAACAAATCTCAGCCCCAGACTTACAAAATGCAAAAACAGCACAGCTTTGATTATAAATTAATTTTAGTTGGGGTATATCCACAAAAACTGTCAGGGTCCTGTGAGTCCCTGGATGGTCACTTTACAGAATAAAATCTCAGGTTTCCTTGTGTCCGGTTGCCAGTATCGGGGTCAAGGTGAACATGTCTCTTCCACAGGTCCGTATCCCTGTGGGAGGGCTCCCATTCAAAGCCATGCTGCCCCACAGCCAAACCTGAGCGACCTTCCCTGCCCACAGGGTCACTGTCCATGGCAGGTGAGTCCTCCACATCAGGAACAACAAAAGCTGGGTGAGGCACATGAGTGGGAATCCGCTGCAGTTTCAATTAGGGTGACCACCTAATCCATGTCAGGAGGGATACTATGAGCTACAACAGGATTTGTAAACTACCATTTCATACATTTCAATTAAAAGGACCAGGATTTCACTTAAGCACTGGGTTCTTGCCGTATGCTGATTGGTCAGTCTCCTATAATCATGCATATGCGTCGGTAATGTTAATGCGAAACAGCTGGATGAGGCTTTCAATCTAGGAACTAACCAAACATTTTAGCAGAGCACAGAATCCTTTCAGCTTTAAAGTAGTTCGTAAAAGCTGAAGTAGCTCATAGTGTCCCTCCTGACATGGATTAGGTGGTCACCCTAGTTTCAATAGAAGTTTGAAGGTCTACATGGGAGAGTGGTCAACAGGTCTTGAGAAAGTTCCAGGAACTGAAGTTCTTGAGAATCTAATGAGAATTTAACATGCAGAAACATGCAGATCATGGATCGAATGAAGAGCCCAGTGAACTAGAACCCAGCCACAGCATTTATTTTTAGCGATGCATATGGAAGTAAGATTCTATCCTGTCGACAGGTCCGGTTGATTCATGCCAATGGGGAGGAATTCTGCAGGGGTGTCATTCTGGGCCAGCACTCACTGCTGACCACCGGCAGCTGTGTCTCTCAGGATCCCAATTTCCTTGTCATCGCTGGTGGGTCACCACTTTCTTCCATTTTTCAGAAAAAGATATGACAATTCATGCTGCAGGACCAGAGCCACTGACCAGTAGCACACACCAAGTTAAACATTAAGTTGCGATGGGAGCCTTTATCAATATGTATGTCTACCCTGAACTATTTTGGTAAAGGTGAAGGGAGAATTTGATGTATCTGAGGAGAAATGTACTTTAAATGAACTTCCCTAGGAATAATATTCAGATGTAAAAAGTGGAAGAGCAGCTACAGGGATTTTATCTTAACTACATAGCAAAGCATTATAAACTCAAAAACCGGCCGACATTTATGACCATGTTAAGTATCTTGTTTTCCTGCTTGCCGGTTTATCAAAGGCCCAGGGGACGAAAAGGACCCCAGTTTGAGGATGTCTGTGTCCAAGATCATCGTGCACGACAAGTACGAAAATAACACCACGGGGAGCGACCTAGCCATGGTGCAGCTATGGCAGCATTTTCCGTACGGCCCCGCGGCGTTCCGGGCCTGCATCGCCGAGCGGGACTTCAGCGAGAACGTGCTGATGAAGGTCGGGCGCAAGGGCCTGGTGGGCACCCTGTCGCCCTCGTACCTCCCCCTGCAGCTCTGCCAGGCAGAACTGAACCTCACGTTCACTCTCACCAACAAGATGTTCTGCACAAACGCCCAAGATGCACCCAAGGCAGGTAGAGGCCAGAGTGGCTGCGGCCTGCTACCTGGCACGCCCATCGTCACGATGGAGAAGAGGACTGCCTTCGTCACGGGGCTGCTCATCTCACCCCCAGCAAATGATTGTAGCAAAGGATACACCTTCACCAAACTCTCTCGCTACCAACCCTGGATACAAAGTCATCTAGATAACATTGAAAAGTGACCATGTCTCCTTTCCTGGAGGACCTTACCATATTAACTGTAGATATTCATGATAGGTACCAGCTAGACCCTCAACTCATTCCGAATGAATTTGCTCCTAGTGTTTCGTTATGTGTGTGTGTGTTAATGAAGCTTTGCATTTGCTCAAGAATAACAAATATTTCAGAATTTTATTTCACACTTGAAGTAGAAAATGCAAGTATAAAAAAGAACAATCCACAAGAATATTCACAGATACTGTCTGGTTCACGCTCTGGGGTGGGACGATGGATGCACAGGAAACACAGGGCTTTCTGGGTACTGTAGTTCAGGATACAGTGGATAGTGGGGGGAAGGGATTCTGCTTGCTGACCACCAGTTTCTGGTGTTGGTGAGATATGTAGCCTTTTATGTGACCCTGGAAATTAAAGAAATGGGAGAAAAACGCTTAAAAATAAACAGACAACCTGAAGAATGAACTCTCATGTAATTCTATCACACATTAACATTTATGTACTCAAGGTACATGTATATAACACTACAGGTAGATTTAAGGTCTTGTGTGAAGAGCTGCTATGTAGAAGAGCTTATATGCTTGATGGACTCGGCTTTAATGTCAACCAGACACTAGGTGGCCAGCAGTTGGTTGGAGACTGACCATGTAGATGAGGTTGGCCAGGATGCACTGGACCTCATCAATGTCCACATCTTCTACTTGCATCATCTTAAGGGCCACCAGGAAGGCATCCAGTGGCAGCTGATAGGTCTTCAGGAGCTGGTACCTTCATGGGACAGATTCTCATCAACTTGCCCGCCCACAAGGGCACCCGTCTGACCGCCCCCCCACCCCATTACACTGCTAACCACTCACACTTTCTTGAAGAGGTTCCGGTAGGTGATGACCTTCAGCTTCTCGAGGATGAGGAAGATGCCACAGCGGATGAAGAATGTCTCGTGCTTGGCCAAGGCCTCGTTCAGGAGCAGCAGGTTCCCCTCGCTGTCGAGGGCGAACGTTAGCGGGCGGGTGTGGAGGGTTGGGGCGGGGAGAGAAGGAGGAGGTGGAGGAGGTGACAAAGAGTCCTACCTGACAGCTCGGGTGACATCTGCAAACTGCATGAGGTCATACTTCTTCAGGAGCAGAAGAGTTGGCATGTGACCCTAAAAACAAACCAGCATGACGCTATGAATGGGGGAAGGTGCCAATGTTGTGATTCACGTTCATAAATCAAGCTATCAGAAGTAAAAACGATGACTAACAATGGCTGCATCTCACCAGCAGCATTTTGACGGGCAGCAGGTATATAAGGATCATGCGCTTGTTCTTCTGACAGGACCGATGACAGTGCTGGAACGCGAAGGACAGGTATTCCTCCGCTGACCACAAGGGGGCGCCCAGGCATAACAGTAAGCATGAGACAGAAGGAAAAGGCAGCACTGTTTAATAATGATAGGCTGCAATATGAGGATACAGGCAGATGAGGCTGTTTTAAAGATTGGTGGGGGGAGGTGAGCTCATAGGCCGGGCATCTCATTCACCTGGTTTGAAGTCGCTGTCAAACATGGCCTTGCGGCCAACGTAGTACTTGTATGTGACTCGTTGAGCTATGCTGTACTCGTCCTTGAGGTTGGAGCTGTCAATGGCTCGGATGAGAGGCTTACACAGGTGCAGCTTGCTGATCTGAAGCGAAATAGAGCTCAAGCTAAAGCATTCAGCTGTGTGCGTGGGGGGGGGGGGGGGGTTGGCAACCAGTTACCGATCAGGGCCAATCAGGACGCAGAGAGCACTCACCTTGAAATAGATCTTGAAGAGCTGATTGATAAGGAACAGCATCCCCCATTTCTTAGAGTCCTCAATGCCAGCCCGGCTGTAAGACAGCACCCAGGTGCGAGGGGTTAATGTGTGTGTGATCAGGTCTGTTTATTCAAAGAAACTTTCCCAAAAGGATAAAAAAAAAATATCCCGAATCTAGAAACACTGCACATACTGCTCAACATATACCTACACACACACACACACACACACACACGCGCGCAAACACAAATATATAGTTTTTATTGTTCCCCATACGGATTTCCTCTTTCCAGCTCACCCATCTTGCTCTCCGTAAGCAAGAACAAGATTGGCCATGAGGGGGAGCCACCCGTAGCACTCCGATCACTTTTTCAAAATTAATAAAAACAAATACTAACCGTATTGTTTTTAAAAGAAACTAAAATGGCAAAACTTTTTGGCTCATATCACGTTTCCCATGTTCTTCGGCTGAGCTCATTGGGGGTGGTGAGGTTAGCGGTCATGGGGAGGGCGCCCCATACATCAGAGCCCTGTGTGGGGGGGTGTTCGTGACGGCTGGGGCCTCACTTGTCGCTGGCACACACTCGGAAGCAGGCCATCAGCTGGTCTGCCGCTTTCTCCAGCATGTCCCCCACCTTGCCTTTCCCCTTCTTCTGAAGCTGCTGCTCCGCCTGGGAATTAAACCTCTCACTCATCAACATTCCTTCCAGAACACTCCATCCCTCTCGGTCACAGAGTACCGAGGAGTCACACACTAAACGACCCAAACACCTGACATTAGCTATACTGTTACGTATATGTTACGTCACGGCACACAAATAAGGCATCTCGCCATGTGCCGAATCGCGACAGAAGATAAACAAAATCTGCACGGCGACTCACGTTGTTGGCAAATATCCGCAGATCCAACGCCACGGCAAACATCATTGGCAAAGCCCTAGAAAGAGGAAGCAACGTACCAGACATTTCTTTCACATGATAACTTTGCCACTATATAACAGATAAACGACACAATGTAATCAAATGAGTGGACAAACAACTGCAATACAAACAGTTCCGGGGAATGTGGCTGCTTTTATAAAGTTAAAGTGATCCACCATGTTAGCCTGGTAATAGTTCTCTGTTCAGGACAATGACTTAAGGAGCCCCTCTGTTAGTAGATGGTAAATTATCTGTAGGCCATAAAATTAAAGTAAAAAATTAATTATTACGGTTATAACCTGTAATTCTAAACTGTCTTACTGTGTTTCTTACCAATTCTCTTCCTTATGGGCCTGGAATGCCTTTAAAAATGACGTAGTATTTTAAGGAAAAGCCATCACAGAAGTAGTATTCATCTGTTTCATTGCTAGAGAAGCACAGACAGGTCGTTCTTGGTTCCAACAAGCTAGAAGAGCCCAGTTTCTGGAGTAAAGGATATTGGACCACCACGGTCTGACATCGGTAGGCCTCCACAAAATCATGGTTAGACACAGCGAATGTGCATCTAGTCATGGGGGGAGATCAAACATAGAGAGGTCAAGGGTCAAAGGAGACCAAAACCAGGCTGCCCATAAACACATCTTACATACAGATAGATATTATTGTATCTACAGACACATATTTGCTTTCCTCCTTTAAATCATTTTAGTCAGTTAATTTAGCATCATTTGAAACAAGATGATATGATGTAAATATGATAAATATGATGCAGCCAAGGTCTCCACTGATTTATTTCAGATGTCTCACTGCCTGCATGCATTTTTGAGGTACTGTACATTATCAATAATTAACCCATCAAATGTGGATTATTTTCTCACTTTTAGTCTGTAGGCGACACATTGGTTCGACCTGCGTTCATTGACTGCTGAATTAGTTAATACGCTGCACACGCCACATTCAATAATCTCAGAAATCTCTTATTTTATGCGGCTTTCTTTGGACTTTCCCGTTTCCTCTGTCTGGGTGGACAAACAACTGCAATGCAAACAGTTCCTGGGAATGTGGCTGCTTTCTATAAAGTTAAAGTGATTCACCATGTCAGCCTGGCAACAGTTCTCTGTTCAGGACAATGACTTAAGGGGCCCTTTTGGATGACGAGACACAGCCGACACAGGATCGCTAAACCAGCATGGTTTCACACGGCCTGATTAAAACTGCTGTGATTGGCTGTTAGTGCCTGGCCAGCTCCCTACCCCGCCCAACCCAGCTCATTTGCATACCTCAGATGGGCTGCTACCATCTCATCATAGGGGGGCTCCAGCAACTGCTGACACTTCTCCTCTGGACTGGGGAGCTGTAGGGACAGTCACATGGACAAAGTCAGACATACAGACCCAGATTGACAGTCTAGCCCCTTTCCATTAAGAAATATTTGGGACTCAGGGGCCCTAAAAAATTTGGAACATAACTGGATTGGTATGGACTGGGGGGGAGGTTTGTTTTTATTGGTCCCAAAATCACTAGCAATGCCCCTGATTGCACTTATTCCTTGTTGACACCTTTACAGTCATATGTTTGTAATGAGCTTTTTGACTCACTTGTACGTTGCTTTGGACAAAAGCGGCTACTTATTACAGTATACAAGTAAGTGAATAAATAATTATAGATAACGTGAACTGCAGTAAATGCACACTGTCTAGTTGCAGATCCGTCGTGGAGCACCGTGGTCTGGGTATACCTGCAGGCGGGGGTTCGCCACGTGCGGGTGCTTGAATGACAGCAGCTCCGCGCAGAAGGATCCATCTCTGTTCTCTATCGCTTCCAGTGCCTGGACCAACAAAGCAAAATCAGTCACCCCTTTCCTCAACAGAGGAAGCGATCAAAATTTGGGGAGAAGGCTGAATTTACCTGTTGAAGGTACTGATTCAATGTTATGTGTGCCATTTGACAGCCGTGGTGTAATCTGCGAAAAGATAGTTAACGCGTTACGGAATCGCAGTAATGTACACTTTACACTTAAATCTCCTGGTTAATATTAACGAGATACTAGTAACGATGTCTATTAAACTATAAATATAAATTATTTTAATCGGGCAAAGCGTTTCGGTTCGTTTGATCGAGGTATTAAAGTAAACATTATGTAGCTAGCTAGGTGGTTTCTATGAAAATCAGCAAGCAATGGATCACGTTTCGGTGCTCAGAGAAGACTCACAGAAGGGTCTTTGATCCCGATCCAATTGCAATCTTTCACAGGCAGAAACGACAAAGACTCTCAGACACCAGATTGCATTTAAAACTGTTACGGAGCGCACAGCTGGCCCCCCGTGTGATGCCTTTACTGAAATACTAGCGCTACAGTGAATTGAATCTGCGAAGAGGATACGGCGGCTGCGCAGTGACATCACCGCGGAGGTAGTACTTCCTGATGCGTTCGGGGAGGATCTCCCCTCGCCAGAAAACAGTTACACCGCTTTTAGCGTCTTACAAAAATATTTCGTAGTGCGTTATATTATCTTAGCTTTAATTGAAGTAAATGTGTTACGTATATATACATGAAGTTGGTAAACAGTTAAAAAAATAAAACAGTTCTGTACCCAAACTGGTCCCGTTTTGCTTGTACTATAAATAGTGTGTGATTCTGCTGCTGTTGTCCGGCTGCAATACATCGCGACGTTCTGATCAAATGGGAGGCATATCCAATTTTTTGTTAATTCTCCAAACACAGGTAACCACCTGCCAGTATATTTGTATTTACCACATTTGCAGTAATCGCATTTGGAAAAATAACAGCAATTATCATTATTATCAATAGCAAGAGTCACAATGACACTTATTTTAATGAATTTCCGACCGGCAGTGAAGCGGTTAAGCGACTCAGAGCGCGCCGGGAATTTCCCATGAAGCACCGGGGGAGGCCATTTTGCTGGATGTTTCCATAACCATGAAAGCAACGAGATTGTTTATAGGAGCTCACCTGCTTCTGTGACTGCTTTGAACTTTGATTTATTAAATAATAATAATAATAATAAATCAGAGTACGATGTCAAGCTTTTTATGGCCAGGAAGGCGGGACACCGGGGAAGTACTCGCCACGGCCTGTAGATAGCTCCGCGTCGCTAGCGGAGAGCCGCCGGGCGGCCTGCACACTCTGAAGCGCTGGCCGACTGTCAATGTGCGGCCGCACGCTTATCAGCGCCCGGTGGGACGAAGGGAGTGATTTCCAGACACCCAAAGGCGACGAGGACGTAGCAGAGGAGCGCCAGGATCCGGAATAGAGACCGGGGGAGGGGGGAGACAGAGACAACGAGACAGAGCGCTGAGATCCGCTGAGAGCCCATCACCATGGGGGAGGACATTGGCCAGAGCAGAAAGGCCAACTTCTCCGCTCTGGGCGAGCATGCCAACGGCCTCACCAAATCCTCCGCCCTGTCCTCCAAGTCCGGCGCGTCTAAGAAGTTAGTTATTAAAAACTTTAAAGGTAGGTTGTCCCCGGGGTCGCGTCCGCCTTGCGCCTGTCACCGTGCCACAGGGCCACTGACAACCGCTTGAGGCCGGCCGAGGGTCGGGAGCCGCTGGGATGGTTGCTGGGAATGACGCATGGTTGCAGCATGTTTGTTGTTGTTAAACTGGAGAAATAAGCAGTGTAGTAACTCCTTAACTGCCGGAGTTGTAACATCAGAGCTTCCTACCAGGACTCATTCACTAGGTTTTGGAATGGGTCCATGCTTAAAATGCGTAACACATATCGATCATTGGCTAAATTAATGCAAGGGGAATTACATGGGTGCGTATGTGTTTCCTTTGGCTGACAGTATGGTATTGCACATATGTCGCATTTATGCATGTAGTCAAAATTATCGCTGCAACAATCTACATAAAGCCTCGAAGTTCCCAGGAAACCCTTCCTGTTATGACTGTTGCACACTTCTCAGCTGTCAGGCATCGTTAACCATTTTGGTACATACTGTATTTGCCTTCACTGAATCCTTCATTTGAATTTTACCAAAGGTATATTAACTGCTGTAAAAATATTAAACCAACTTCCCAATACTGCTCTTAGATTGCAAAGTTGTAGGTCGCAATTGGCATATTCATCTTTCTGTGCTGCCATATTTAGTATGTCTCCTGCCATCTTTGTATTGTCCATGGGGTGGGCAATCTGTAGTTCTGCAGATTTGGGTTCCATATCCAATAGGTTGTAGGTTCAAATTCCATGACTGTCAAAGTAATGATATCCCTGCTAGTGTGCTGGTTGACCCTGTTTTCGGGCATCACTTTGGATAACAGCATCTGCTAAGTAAATAAATGTAATGCTGAGAGGTTAGTTTAACGATAGCCACAGGACCGCTCTTAATGTGCTAGAGTTAAAACAGACTCTGTCTGCTCTATGAACGTTTAAGGTCACTTGAGAAGCTGCAGTGACATGGAGAGAAGCTGCTAAAAGCACACCCCTTCCAGCATTTCCACAGACACTTCATTTATATGTGATAGCCTGGAAGTTGTACTTCACTGAGTTTTACGTGTTCATCTGTTTTCTCTTCATGCTACAGATAGGCCCAAGTTGGCAGACAACTACACAGAGGAGACGTGGCTGAAATTGAGAGATGCAGTGGGTGCCATTCAGAGCAGCACCGCCATCAAGTACAATCTGGAGGAACTTTATCAGGTCAGCACTGGGGTCAGGGGTCAAGAGTCAAATTTCTGTGGAAGCCTAACAGCTGAGTGTAAAGTGTGCTGCACATTCACAGATGATAGGAGACTCACAATTAGTGAAAGTTTTCCAGCTTTCATTCTAGTCCTCTGCTTGATTGTTCAGCTGAGTGTCAGTCATTTGTTAGCTGAAAGGCATTTGGCAAGTTTACTGATCCTTTGTGCTTCTCACCTTTCAAAAAAAAAAAACACTATAGCTATACTCCCAGTGCAAAACATATGAGTAGAATCTGTCACTCCTAACTAGTTTTTCCTGTACACCCTTCTGTTTCCAGGCTGTGGAGAACTTGTGCACTTACAAGGTTTCTCCCAAGCTTTACAAGCAACTTCGGCAGGTCTGTGAGGACCACGTGAAAGCCCAGATCCACCAGTTCAGTGAATATCCTTTGCCTGAAATTCAACTCTTCGTCATCTGAATTATACAGACGTGATCTAGGTTGAGAGTGACAATCTAATGTAGGAGCATTAGCAGAGTTGCAAAAAAACTTTCCACGGGAATTAATGGGAATATACAGGAAATTGGCAAAATTGCAGGTTAGCCTGTAACAGGGAACTTAAATGTAATTGATACAGAAAACATTGATAACTCTGATAGTGTTATCATAGTGTAATCACATGCTTATAATTATGTGTGCAAAAAACACCCCAAAATAAGCATCTGGATCAAAACACACTCCTTATAATTCTTATTCTGTGTTGTATTATGTGTCTAGTTTTCTTTCTTTGCCGTGTCTGACATTTTGCATGGAGTTCCAGCATGGATTCCCAGAAATTTTCCACTCCTTTACACCCTACTTTCCATGGAAAGTTTCTAGAAATTTACCAGTAATTTTCCACCCCTTTGCAACCCTTAGTGTTACTCATTCTGATGTGTCGATGTGTTTTTGTAATTGAATCTGCTTGGTGTAGTGTCAGTTTGTTGAATGGTAACTTAATCTCTATCCTTAGGAAATTTCTGATCTAACTTAAAAACCCAACCCTGAGTTAATTTTATATTGAAATATAGTAAGTCTTGAGGGTTATTTTCAATGCCAGTCTTTCATATTACCCTGTATTTTCCCTGGATTTGATATTTGATGTGAGAGACTTGCAGAGAGTTTCAGGCCTTGGAGTTGGTTTAGTAAGTCCTCAGGCCCTTCACCAGAGTCCCCTGATAATATTTGTCATTCTGTAGTGATAAGCGTGGAGCAGCTTTAGGCAGAATGTCCTTCAGAATTTAGCCAACATTGCCGGGTGAGTTATTGATTATGCCACCAGGTGGCACTATAGGTTCTGTGCTCTTCCCTTCTAGGGAGCAGACCTGTTGGTATTATGGGCCCAGCCTGCCTGTATATTGGTGTTTGGTATGTCACCCCCCCCCCCTCATTATGATAGTATCCTTAACAGCAGCTTAAGGACTCTCTGGACAATGTCTCCTTCTTGAAGAGAATGGACAGGTGCTGGCAGGATCACTGTAGGCAGACAGTAAGTATAGACGACTACGTTTGGTCTTTTTTAATAGTTTACATGTACATTTTTTGCCATGTGACAGTCCGTAAGCATTTTAATGGTGGGGAAATTCAAATCTTTTTTAATTATTTTTTTTTTTCCCTGCCCTCCTTATCTGTAGATCATGATCCGGAGTATTTTTCTGTTTCTGGATCGCACTTACGTCCTACAGAACTCACTGCTGCCTTCTATTTGGTAAGAACTCCAGTCACATGACTTTATTTGCAGCTTTTGGACATCGTGTTACGTGATAAGCACAAGGCGCTCTTTCTATAGAAGCAGGATTGGGTTCCCTATCCTTGCTTGTATAACCAAATGAGTGGATGTGTTTTCTCAAGCAAATAATAGATCTTTCTAGGAATCTGACGATCCAGGTCTCGAGAGAGTTCTTTTCCCACTTCTATAACTGCACTTTGGGCCCAGAAAAGTTACTCCGGTTTTGTGCCATTCGAACAAACAAAATTAAGTTTGCCTGAAGATGCTTGCCGGCCACTGTGCCTTTTAGCCATGTCGTTCTGTAATTATGGTGCTGTGGTCGTGCTGGCAGGGACACGGGCTTGGAGCTTTTCCGGACCCATATCGTGAGTGACCACGCAGTTCAGAGCCGTACGGTCGATGGGATCCTGGAGCAGATCGAGTGTGAACGCAACGGAGAGACTATTGACCGCAGCCTGCTGCGTAGCCTGCTCAGCATGCTCTCGGACCTGCAGGTGACTCGCGTCTCCACGATGACTAGCACTAATCCGAAAAAAAAAAAAAAAACACAGTACGATCTGGCTTATTGGTTACAATATGCTTATTTTGTGGTGGCCAAAACAGTGAGGATACACTATGACCGTGTCTTATTCTTCATTCTCAGGTCTATAAGGATTCATTTGAGCAGAAGTTCCTGATGGACACGAATCGCCTCTATGCAGCCGAAGGTCAGCGACTGATGCAGGAGAGAGAGGTTGGCCACACGCCATTCGTTACCTGACTGTGGCGATATGGCCTTTCTGCCGGCACACCTGAGCCCCTGCGTCTATTTGCACAGGTTCCTCAGTACCTACACCATGTGTCTCGCCGGCTGGAGGAGGAGAACGACCGTGTCATCACCTACCTGGACCAGAACACGCAGTGAGTGCTGCTTGTTCTCTAACCTTGAGTCCTGTGGACTGAGGGTGAACGCTTTCGGATAGTTCTTGGGTTGTATCGTAGGGCCCGACTGTAAGTGGGACCTTATGCGGCCAGGCCAACTGTGGCAGTTAGGTTTGTAGACTAGCGTACGACTGACTGAATCCCCGCTTCCATGTGCACAGGAAGCCACTGATATTCACTGTGGAGAAGCAGTTGCTGGGTGAACATTTGACTGCCGTCTTGCAGAAAGGTACAGGATTGGTATTAAAACTGCAAATGAGCTGTATTGGCATGACTGAGGCCGAGAGCATTTGATGCCGGGGAATCGCCAAGGCAAGCAGAATCAGAGGTGTTGAGCTAACACTTTCGGTTTGATGTGCAAGCTTTCAGAGAGAGTGTTTCTGCATGCGTTAAGGCGTCTTTGCTCGCTTGCCTGAGGCCTTATTGAAGGTGATGCTCAGTCTGCATCTGTGTGTAACACTCCAGGCCTGGACAGTCTTTTGAATGAGAACCGTGTGACAGAGCTGGCCCTGCTCTTCCAGCTCTTCAGCAGAGTCAAGGGAGGCCTGGCTGCCCTGTTGCAGCACTGGAGGGACTATATCAAGGTAATGCGTGTGGCACTTCAAGTGGCTTCATGAGCTACAAAAGCCCACACACACAGGGAGCTGTACTCTGTCAAAGCAGACACATGCATGCGTTGGTGTCCTTTTGTAGAATTTTGGGGGTACAATTGTTGGGACCCCAGAGAAGGACAAGGAAATGGTCCAGGAGCTTCTGGACTTCAAGGACAAGACTGACCACATCATCCAGACCTGCTTCCAGAAGAACGAGAGCTTCCTTAACGCCATGAAAGAGTCCTTCGAAACTTTCATCAACAAGAGGCCCAACAAGCCGGCGGAGCTCATAGGTTACTGAACTTTGTCGTTACTCTGGAACTACATCAGTCCCATCACCCTGCCCAGCTAGTACCCTCTAGCTTTTGCTTTGGTTTTGTGTCTTTATGTATTTTAACATGCTCTTTGAGTGTGAACTTAAAAAAAACATCTACATTATGACAACTTAAACCAGATACTGCCCATATCACATCACACCTATGAGGGAATGAAAACCCAGTCATGTGGAAAGTGAACTACATGCTCTTGTTTGGAAGTTATCAAGCGTGGTCTCTTCCATCTCCGATCTTCCACAGCAAAGTATGTGGACTCTAAGCTGCGTGCAGGCAACAAGGAGGCCACCGACGAGGAACTGGAGCGAATCCTGGACAAGATCATGATCATCTTCCGCTTCATTCACGGTTAGTTTAGCCTATGTGGCGTGAAGCAGAACTTTGGCACTGTGCCATGACCTGTTCTCTTTCTGTCCATTAACAGGTCTTGTGAATTATAGTTTTTGAGATGTGCAGAGACCTAAGTATTTACTGCATATGGACCCTTCAGATCTCATGACCTGGTTGTCTAACCTACTGATACGGAAATCCAGTGTCCCTCTGACATTAGCAGCTATGAAAGTCTGTTTTGTTTTCCCTGTGTAAACTAGAACTGGAGTGTTTATACCATGTAATTAAATTACTGAATTTCACCACAGTTTTGGATAAAAAAAACTACCCCCTCCCTTTGCACAGTAAATTGAATGAATGGACAGTATTGCCCCATAAAATATTACTGTTTGAAACTGTAATATAGATAAGTAGTTTAAGGGTTCTTGTATTACAATTGCCTTTATTACAAATGCCTTTTCTGTGCTGCCTTAATTATATTTGGGCAAAATCTGTTTTTCTGAGGTTGTTGGCCATAGCAGTTTGCACAATGCTCATGTGCATGAAAGGGGTTTGCATACTGTCCTTCACCCGTGTTGTCGATAAACCCGTATGTTTTCAGGAAAGGATGTGTTCGAGGCATTTTACAAAAAGGACCTGGCCAAGCGTCTGCTGGTGGGCAAGAGTGCTTCCGTGGATGCGGAGAAGTCCATGCTCTCCAAGCTCAAACACGGTGAGAATTCGGCCGCGGACAGAGCCTTTCTGAGCGACGCGGGCTGGGCTCTCGTCCTCCTGTTTGCGGCGGAAAGTGAGTCCAGACCGCTGGTGTTCTGCCCCTGCAGAGTGTGGGGCGGCATTCACCAGCAAGCTGGAGGGGATGTTCAAAGACATGGAGCTGTCCAAGGACGTGATGATACAGTTCAAGCAGGTACCCACCTAGGAGGGGCTATTCCGTGGGAAAGGGGTGTAATGAACTGAGGTTTTTACATCTGGCATTGGTTGAATGTGAAAATTTATGTATAACTGCAAGAATTTCCCCCTAGGATTTTGTAGATCTAATTTATTGTAAAATGCGTTAATGTTCTTGCTGCTTTTCCCATCCACCGATCAGTACATGCAGAACCAAAGTGACCCAGGAAACATCGAGCTAACTGTGAACATCCTGACCATGGGCTACTGGCCGTCGTATACACCCATGGAGGTCCATCTCCCCTCTGAGGTTCGTGTGTTCCCAGGAAGGGGTGGGGAGCTGGGTGAGGAGATGAGGGTGTGTGTGCTTCACTGTCAGGAGACTCTTCATGTAACATCTGTTTCCTCTCTCCCCATAGATGGTGAAGCTGCAGGAGGTGTTCAAAACGTTTTACCTGGGGAAACACAGCGGCCGGAAGCTTCAGTGGCAGCCCACTCTTGGCCATGCAGTGCTCAAGTCCGAATTCAAGGAGGTGAGTCCTGATTGGTTGGACACTGGCCAGGTGCTCGGGTGGGGAAGCAGTGGTCTGATATGGTTACCGGCATATTTCAAGTCAGCAGAGCTGATGGATCACCAGGGTACCGTTTGTCAGCAGTAATACTTTTAACCTCAGTGGTTATGCTGAATTGGTTATGAGAACCAATTTCCATAATTAGCTGACTCCTAGTTATAGCTTATGGATGAATACAGTTTTGATTTCCGGGGCTCCCGTAGGGTAAGAAGGAGCTGCAGGTCTCACTGTTCCAGACGTTGGTACTGCTGATGTTCAACGAGGGAGATGAGTTCACTGTGCAGGAGATCCGCTCTGCAACTGGCATAGGTAACTCTGAGTGCCTCCCTACTCTGTTCACCTGACATTGTAGTAGGAGGTTCTTGACCCAACAAAGGTGTGGATGGTGGAACAGGCAGCCCTGGCTGTTTCTGGCCACCCAGCTGGTGACGCCTGCGCCTGCCGCTCTTCTCGCAGAGGATGGAGAGCTGCGCCGCACGCTGCAGTCGCTGGCATGCGGCAAGGCACGCGTCCTGAACAAGACCCCCCGCGGGAGGGACGTCGAGGACGGGGACCGCTTCGAGTTCAACTCAGACTTCAGACACAAGCTCTTCCGTATCAAAATCAACCAGATCCAGATGAAGGAGACGGTGGGGTTGCACTTTTGTTTTTGGCCGTTTGTGTGTCAGATGAAGTATGATTCTTAGGATATGTTCAAATTCAGGGGATTCTAAGCTGGCACTCGAAGACCGAATACGTCTCAGTGTTGCGACAAGGACGTCCCATTTCAAAGTCTCTTTCAAATTTGGTCTAGAAACGCATCCTCCTTTTGCCCACTTGCAAAGGATCTGCCCATTGGATCCTTCGCTGCCTAACATATCCCAGCCTACCCTGACTAAGTAGACCGCGTCCTTCGAAGGGTGTAGCCCCTGAATTCGGACACAGCCTTCATCTGTGGAACACCAGTGGATGGTGAGAATCAGGCAACCCACTGAACAGGGGCTTCTCTCTGTTACCTCCCCTACAGGTGGAGGAGCAGGTGAGCACCACTGAGAGGGTGTTCCAGGACCGCCAGTACCAGATTGACGCCGCTATCGTGCGTGTGATGAAGATGAGGAAGACTCTGAGTCACACTCTGCTGGTCTCCGAGCTCTACAACCAGTTAAAGTTCCCTGTTAAGGTCTCAAATCCCTGTTTTCTCATCCTTGTTCCCATCCTCACCCCTCCTTCACCCCATTTCCTTCCTTCATGTAAATTTATGTGTTTGCAAATAGACACTAACCCCTGTCACTGATTTCTCTTTACCTCTAGCCTGGGGACCTAAAGAAGAGGATTGAGTCCCTCATCGATCGTGACTACATGGAGCGTGACAAAGAGAGCCCCAATCAGTACCACTACGTGGCCTGACCGGGCTCGTGACGTGGGCTCGTACCCCGGTTGTTCCTTTGGTGGTCGGCACCGTTTGATGTGCCCGTTTTCTGTATCGCACTCTTCATTTAAAGGCCATGCATGTAAATACTGAACATGGGCACCAGGCAGGCAGAGTAGAACGCGAGTCTGCTGGATTCACTCTGAAGCACTTTCTTACATGATCATTTTAATGATTGTTGATTTTGTTCTCCCCCGCCCTTCCCAATGGTCTGTTCTGCTGTAGCGCTTTATTTTGTCTCAGCCATGTTGTTTCAGTTTGACGAGCAGCTCAGAAACTGTGAGAACCAATGATTAATATACAGCTGGGCTGCCCCTCATTTCTGAGACGGCACCATAAACCTGGAGCATGTTATTTTTACTTAGGCACTTATTCAGTCGCGAGCAACACTGAAACGGAAAACCTTCTCATGACGATCTGCGTTCCCACGTTTGCGCAGAGGTCGCATGGGGCGCAGAAGCGGTCGGGGTGGGGACACTACACCCACGGCGTAACGCTGAGGGGTCGCCCTGCCTTTTGTTAGGTTTTCCTTACGATCGCAATGATCAAACCGTTTGCATTCTATACGTTTTTTTTTTTTTTTTTGTAGACAAGCTTCTAGCTCTGTAAGGAGTTGAAAAAAAATGTTAAACAAAAATAAATAAAAATCTTTAAAGAAAGAAAAAGTTGTGTAAGTCTAAGGAGTTGGTTTGGGCACATTGTTCCTTTTAGACAATATTTTCCATGCTAACATTTCAGTGATTGAACAACATTGAATAACATGAACCCCTTAAACTAAGATTCTTAGATTTTAAGTAGTTTAGCTGATGTTAGACTTGGGTCAGTAAGATTACATATACTATACAATGCTGTAAGCTCCAAATATGTGTCTGGAAAAATTGCCTTTTGTCTGAATTTGGTTATTTCATTTCATTGTACTGGTCTGTTGTTTAAAGCCTGTCTCCCTTTGTACTGTTTAAGGTTATGTGTTCGTTCTCTGCCCTGTACATTTGCGAATGGGTGTGGTTCCCCAGCTTGTTCTATGTGAATATACCGGATATATCAATCCATAGCTTGACTAAGAACAGTACCTCAACAGGGTTGTGGTGCTGGTTTTTTTTTTTTTGTATCCCAGTACTAAAATGAGTCAAAGTAATATTACAGGTAAATATCTGCTACTGTGTTCTGCAGTTGCCCAAAGACTTAAATCACCCAAGGCTTAAAAAGAAGAGCATCTCGATTAATTTGCAAAATATTACTATAAAGAATTCATTGAATGCTGGCATGTGATGCAGACCCAGAGACCCAGTGTCCCCTCCTCCTGCACTGTGATTTTTAAGCCTTAATTTCTGAATACTGATCTTGAATACTTTATGCATATTATGAGTTTTATTGAGTAATGAATTGAGCTTTATTAAAGAGGAGACAAACAAGCACTCACAAACCACAATGGGTGACTTTGTCAAGTGCTGTCGTTAAGTGGATAGGCTTTAATGGTTTAATTGTAATTGATTTAATACTAGCCTTTCTAGTGCCAAGAACTGCAACAATTGGATTCAAGCTACCAAAACAGAAGTCAAAATGCTTTTTGAGTTATAGCTGATTAATTTGTACCACTGAAAAAACTAATTGAAAAGCTTATATGAACTTTGGTACTTTATTTTCCCAACACCGACATGTAGAACATTATATGAGGTTTCTTTCGTTTTATAACTTCTTTAGTACGGTACCACTACCGCAAATGAAACTCGTGCTGAGGACTACACGGACGGCTTGCACCCTTTCCTTTTTGCCATCTAAACTCTTCACATGTCTTTCCCGTATTTCGGCTAATTATGCCACATCACTTTTGTATGTCAATGAGGTATTCTAGTACTGCGTCCTGCAGAACCGGAGTAGTAAATGACACTTAAGTGGTAAATGAGGTTGCACAATAAAGCCAAAGCCTTTAGAGCAACCAACCCCCCCTCTTCCGGGTTTCAACACACCCCTGTGAATTACTAAATGTCAGCTGACTCTATCCTGTCCGCCTGACCTCCATTCTTGTCTTCACATGCATACCGCAGCGTGACATAATCCTTCTGATCATGTTAAACGCCAGAATGAACTAACAGACAACATGAAATTAATACATATTAATTATAGTGTGTGTTTGGTTACACTGCGATCATGTAGTTGCACATTCTTTCATTTAAAATGCTCGACAAGCCCATAATTTCAGAACACTTCGTTTTTGTTAGCCGTAAACTGAATCTTTTGCATCTCTCAAATGAAAGATATATTGCAGGACTTTGCGAGCGGATGTCGGTAATTAATATTTTGGAAGTGCAGCGCCTGTGAAGTCTCGGGATACACAGACTCTCGTGAGATCTGAGATTTGGTACTCATCACGTGATGTTGGGGGTGGTAACACCCCGACTCACATGACCGAGAAATTTCTTGCTTCGGCACTACAGGGATACGCGTTTGACACTGGTGTAGTGGTCCTTTCCAACAACTGGGGCGTTCTGAGAAAAAGCCACTCATAAAGAATATTTGAAGATACCCGGCGTTTGTTTGTCGAGGCTTCTGAGAAAATCGTACAGTTTTGCTTTTGTGCTGGTGTTGTGTCAGCTGTCGTACGGACCTCGTCTCTTGCGGTGTTGTCGTGTCTTTTTTTTTTTAAGTGATTTATTGTGGCACCGCTGGACTGAAGGCATGGCATCGTACGCCAGCAAGCAGCTGTTGTCCATCGCGATCATATTTTTTTGCGCCCTAGGTGAGTGTTTTTAGCAGGAACACCACCTGTCACTACTCTACTCTAGTGAAGTCGCAGCGTCATGCATAGTACCGAGGTCAAGCTCTGAGCTAAGCGTGAGCTTCATAATCCTTCAAAATCATATTCACTGAGATATTTTCTTTCTTGTTGTTGTGTTAAACAAGTTACAATTAATTTTTTATGTGTGGCAAGCATAGACTCTTTGCAAAGCTGTTATGTACTCGGGTGCATAACAGTCGGGTTTTTTAAAATGCTGTATTGGTTTTAACTTAATAATTGCTACAAAATATACTCGGTAGAAAGCGGTTTATGCTATAATGTGATTTCCTATTTTAAGACATCGCATTCATCTTACCTCAAGCTTTTATGAGTTAGAAATCAGAGTATTTAAAATAATTAAATCGATCCCTTACTCTACTGTGTATAATACATACACAATGCATGACGCAGCGCTTCGCAAAATGACAGAAGGCATTGCGTTTTAATGTTATATTTCGTAACTTAGAGAAAGATGAACAAATGGCGAGTTTGTTATAATTATAGCGGCGATCGTGCGCGTCGCTGTCAGCTCGAGCCGCTCCATTGTCTCCGCGCGCCGCACCTCACGTGACTGGCCGAGCGCTTTGTGCCGAAACACTGGCCCTCTGTTTTCCCAACGCGCTGCAAAATCTCTCTTCCCGAGTGGGTGACACACAAATGCGCTGGCTTTTTTTTGCACAGCTACTGTTTATTTAGCCAGCTGTAGTGTCGCATTGCAAGTGCGCTAAACTGTTTACTGAATTATAAGCCATCAGATCAAACAGTAATGAAAATGCTATAACGTATTAGCCTGTTTATGTCTTTCGTCGCTGATGAGAGTAGGATTGTAAGGCTACTGTGCTGGTTAGTGTTAAAAGCAGTGAATTTTATGAGTCTCTCCCGGGGTGTTTATGAACTTCTGCTCTGTAAAAGGCTATAGATGCCCATTTTATTTCTCCCTGGTGCTGTAAATAACTAGGATTGCTGGCTGTACTATATTGAGGACCTTTGCTGGCCACTTTTGGGGACTGTACATCTGACCGAAGTTTAGGCGGCTGCTTTGATTTATCTGCAGATCAAAGTGTAATCTTCTGTTACAGTGGACCGGCTGTTGCACAATGGGGCTGTTTTTAGACCCCGGAGCGCAGCGACCGTGGATATCGGTCCGAGTGCAGCTCAGCTAATGCATTAGGCCTGCGTGATGTGCTCTGATCTGTTTAAAAACAAACCGGATGGCGACAGGTTCCAGCCGCTCATTTATTCATAGGGCTCCCAGTGCTGTATCAGATTGTGATTGAAATCAGAGGGAATCTGGACGTGTAGAATTAAGAAAAACAATTAAGACCTTCTCATCTTTGCTCGGAGTTTGTGGATGTTCTTAGTATCTTTTAAGCAGTCGTCTTAATATGCAGGTCCTGAGAATGTTTCCATTCCAGGGGCTACACTGGGTTAAATAGGGCTTTCTTTCTACTTGGGAGTGGGATTTGCAGCAGTTGCAAGTTGCCGATCTGTTTACTAAGAGCTATGCGCTGCGTACGAAAAGGAACTTTGGGCAAGTGTAGCAGAGCATGAAAAGAAATGTCGGGGGGGGGGGGGGTAAATTTAGGTGAAAACATGGCCAAAAGATTTGGGGGTGCTCTAAGAGCCGGTGGCTAAAGAGAGCAGAGTGTTGTAAATCTGACCCAGTGCTGTCACAGGAAATCCCTTTTCCTGATTTTCCGGGTTAGTGATTCTGTCATGTGATGCCTGTGCTGCTCCATCTGGTCAAACCTGTGCTGCTGCTTTGGTCCTTCTGCACGCGGTCATGAGGCTCACTGTAGTTTAACAGAGGTCATAATTACATTGCTAATGTTTGTCTGAAAGTATTGGTTGGAGCTTGCTTAGACCACCCCCATTTCAGATTGGAAATCACATGTCCCAGGTGTAGGGTAATGAAGCTCAGGATTTCCACTCAGCCCGACATGGGACATGGCTGGAAGAGAGGGGTGTGTATTGATTTCCAGCTGTGCCACTTAAACCAATTTTTCTTCATTTTACAAGTTGAATTTTATCCAGAGGTGGAAAGTTCATGTCCAGAAAATACAAATCCAGACCAAGGTTTTGTTTTAACCAACCAGTTGAGTATTCTGTGACTGTGAATCTTTATACTCATTCCCCATGTGACAGTGCCAAGCTTGTGCAGACCTGCTGGGTAATGATAGCATCAGATCGGTCTCTCGTTCCAGATGCTGCCTTCAGGCTTTGTCATAGTCGATCTGCCCCCCCCCCCCCCCCCAACCCCCCACACAGTAGTGTTTATGTAGCTTGATTCCTCTAAATAAATACAGGCAGCTAGATACCAGATCTGGCCATATAGAAATAATGTTTATCCTATAAACAAGTCGGAAAATGTTGCTACTGTGATGAGGCGTCCAGAAATGCATGGGACTTTGACTTATCGGAACACAAAACCAGCTTGGTTTTCTTTTTATTTTGAATTATTCTGAAAGGCTAAGCAGTCAGGGACGGTTTGTGATCTGGCATTGACTGTCTGCATGTTGACATTGGCTTCAAGCAAGGGACAGGCATTTCAAATGGATGAGACACCCGGAAGGGTGGTTTGCTTATGAGCCATGACAAACTGGCAGAGTTGGGCAGTACGGTTCAAGATGAGGACACGCCTGTCATCTTATTTTGGTGGTGGAACAATCTGGATCCTAGGTGAACAATATGTTTTGCTAAACTGTCAGAGGTCCTCTGCTGCCCTCTAGTGTTGAGTATGAGAATGCACTTGCGCACAACCTAGTGGAGAGTGTGTTTTATGGTTGCACTTCATTGGAGATTTGACAGACAACCCGCGGTCAGTCTTGTTAATACGTGCGTGTGTTGAGCCTGTGATTTTAAGTCTTGGTTTCTCGTCATTTTAAATGGGGATTTTATACCATTTAGATGTGAGCAAATCACTTTGCAGCAGAGTGCACACTGTGAGACTTTGAGTTGGAGGTGATGAGGATGTGGGTTTTCTCTTTTTTAGGTCACCTGACCTCAGCACAGATTGTAACCCTGGAGGTGAAAGAAGGAAACTCCACCTGCATCAAAGCCGAACTGGTGGCCCGGTTCTCTGTGGCGTACAACACCACCAACGGCACAGTAAGCCTACACATACACTTTTGTCCCCTTCATACTCAGTGCACTTATACACTCCCATGTATGTGTTAAACCAGCAGTTTACCACCATGTTAATTGAAGTTCCCCTGTGTCTTTTGGTTCCCAGTTAAAACACTTTCAGTATAATTGAAATTTGTTTGGGAAACGTTTACACAGATGGAAAATATTTACTTAGCCCTTAAAACTATTTTCAAATGTAATTATGCATAAGTAGGAAAACTTGTTGGAATCATGCCAAACAATTAAGTGACTATAGGTGTAAGTTTAAATTAAAACTTGCAAATGGACTGTTTATTCTGACTAGCGTCTCTCCTGGTTACTTCTAACTTGGTGTAATGTGGCATTTTACGTTATTGACTGAATTGCAGCAGCACGATTAGGGGTTTGCTACTTCCGTACTCTTTGGTTTAAAACGTATGAAACGCTTTCATGTCCTGGGGCGGTTCCACCGTGCCGCAAAAGCTGACAGCGAGTCAAGTATGATCGCCATGGTGATGGGTGGATCACGGAAGGACAGACGTGACATCTGATACCCCCCTCCCCCCCACCCGCAGCGGACGGTAACCTTCCCCTTCCCTGGCAATGCCACCGTGGGCAACCGCAGCTCTTGCGGGGGGACAGAGCTCCCCCCACTGCTGGCGGCCTCCTTCGGCGATGGTCATGCACTGATCCTCCGCTTCTCCATCAATGGGAGCCAGTACAGGGTGGAGAGTCTGGCCCTGGAATACAACCTCAATGACAGCAGCATCTTCCCCAACTCCTCCTCTCCCAGTGAGTCCCACACGCACACGCACTGGGGCCTTGCCTGCATTCATGTTTTTGCTCATTACTTTGTCATTATTCTCTTTTAAATGTTTTAAGTATTTCCACCATTTCTTGCTGTTTGACCCCTTGTGTCATTGAAGCATCGCAAAAAAAAAAAAGTGTGTTTATTTTAGGACATAAGTAAAAGTTTTTACACCCTTAATATCCAGTGAGCATTGTTACAATTTCCAAAAGGCTATGCTGCATTTACTCTACCTATCCAGTAGATTGTGTGTGTGTGTGTGTGTGTGTGTGTGATTAGGTTTATATTACATTGTGGAGACCAGATGTCCTCCACAATGTGATGATAACCTGTTGTTTTGACATTGTGGGGACCATTTTTCAGGATCTGTTATACTGTCTTTTTTCTTATTGCTGCTGTTTCTAAGGAATTTCCCCATTGTAGGATTAATAAAGTCAATGTAATCTAATCTGTGAATGCAATCAAAAAACTAAAAATACCAAAAGAGTTATTTTGTTTGGTTACTTATAGTTACGGTTAGAGCTAAGATGCTAGTCATCATGTTGGAATTAGGGTTTCACCCATAGAAATGAATGGAGAGTCCCCACAAAGATATAATTGCAAACCTGTCTGTATGGTGTGTGTGTGGTGTGCTCTGTTTTTTTTGGTATTTAATGAGTTTCTGTGCAGTTATTTGTACATTTATACTAAAACATTTGCCAGCTGTGAAGCTGGTTTCCTTGGAAAAAAGCAGCTATATATTAATTCTCAGTCTGCATGCCCATGGGTTTGGTTTTGGTGTCTGTGTTGTGTTGCTGTTGAGGCACCATTGGTGGTATGATTCCCCTTCAGGTCTGGTTACCGTGAAGACTGACTCCGCCGGGATCTTGGCCCAGATAAATACCACTTACCGCTGTGAGAGCTCCTGGCCTGTCAGCCTGGGAGGGGGCAGTGGGAACGCCAGTGGGAACGCCAGCGTTACCTTCTCCAACATGCGGCTGCAAGCCTACATGCTGGGGAGCGACCTGAGCCGCAATGGTACCACCCGTCCACCGAGCCACGCCCACAAACACCCCCCCTCCCACCCTGCTGACAGCTATGGTCAAATGAGGCTGCTGGATGTGCCATATCGGTTATCATTTATAATTACTATTAGTATCATTGGCTTCCAAATACTATAAAGTACCGAGGAAACCAGTAACATTGTGACTTGTGATCTCTGCTGCCACCTATTGCCCTCTTGCTGCAACTGGTTCTGTGAGATTTGCATGAATTGGCATTTTTCGAGGAACTCTCTTATCAGGACCACAGACTCCTGCAGTTGTGGGAAATGGCATGTCTGAGTAGGACCGGCAATGCAGAGCTGTGGCTGTATGTAAATGGTATTTACCAGTAAATGACCTGGGAGCAGAGAAACCTGCTCTGAGGCACGGTTTCTATGCGTGTTATCAGACTGGCCAGTTTGCAAAGTAAATGAACACACCTAGGCTACTGGCATTTTTGTTACTTAGCTGTTTTGGTCATTTCTGTACTGCGGATTTTATTTATTTAAAAAGAGTAGCATTTATAGGTGTATATGCCCTGGGAAACGTAAATAAAATGAATATATAAGGAGAATAAAAAAATAAATAGGAATGAAGAATATATGCTGGTATTGCAATCAAAGCAACCAGTGCACAGCATCTGTTGGAGGGGTTAAACAGAGGTTTTTCACTGGGGGGGGATAGAATAAATAGCTATTTTATTGGGAGGTGAGGAGGTAGATGATAAAGGTGTCAAAAGCACAGCATGTGTACAGTGTTTAATGCTTATATCACTAAAGCTTTGGGCCATGTTCAGTGCACTGTAATTCCTCCACTTCCGTCCCTGATCGGCTGCCTTGTCTGTCCATCCTCTGTCTGCCTCACCAGAGACCGTGTGCACCGCGGATCAAAGTGTCACCACCGTCGCACCCAAAACGAGCCCAGTCACGCCTGCGCCTGTCCCCACTGTCCCAGGGAATCCAGAAAGGGGCAACTACAACGTCACCAATAACAACGGCACCATCTGCCTGATGGCTTACATGGGGCTGCAGCTTAACCTCACCTACCCATCCAGCGTTCAGAACAAGGTGTGTCCCCCCCGTTTGCTAGGACACTCGCACATGTCATTCGATGTAAAGCTCTCTCCCTGACATTTGAGAATAATTTGGCTTGCGTTGCGAAAATGGCCCATCTAGGTACAATTTACTGTCAGCCATATTTGGTTCTGTTTACGTCAGTTTTGCACTATTGGTGTCAAGTTGGCGTGTGCTGAACTCTGACGTCACCTTCCATCACTTGATGTCACTTGTTCCCAGGGCCGTTCAACTCCTCAATTCACAGACTTCCCTTCCCCCCGCCTTCCTGCACTGGAACCCATCATTCATTCTGCACTTGCCCCCCCCCCCCATGCCCACTAACAATCCCTCCCTTTTACATATTAACTCAGTTCCCATCTACCTGATTGTCTGCAATTTTGCACAGAACCGTCTAAACACTGTAATCACTGTTGCACTTTATGTCACTGTGTCCTTGTTCAATTGCCCCTCGGGGACAAATAAAGGTTTTTGAATTTAAATTCCTTTGACCTCAGACTGTCCAGGAGGTTGTGAACCTGCAGCCCAACCAGACAAAGAGTTCGGGCTCCTGTGAGGTGAGCAACGCCACCCTCCAGCTCAGGGACGACCGCACCAACCTTACCTTCTCCTTCACACTGGTGAGTTTTCAGCCTTTTCTGGCTGTTTGACCCCTTTTGTGATTAAAGGTTTGCATGGAAAATCAGTGATTTTTAGCACATAAGGTTTTGGGGGGGTGTTCAGTTAGCCCTGTTGCCTGACACCACTGGGATGAAGGTTCTAGTTTCTGCCCTGGCTGTATGTGTTAGGAGTTTCCATGTTCTCGTATCATCATGGGGTTTCCTTCTAACAGTCCAAAACAATCGGCGTTACCAAATCGTCCATAGGCGTGACTGGGAGAGAATGGTGCCCTGCTATGGGTTGGCCTCCCTTCCTGGGTTATTCCCTGCCTTGTGCCTGTAGTTTCTGGGATAGACTTTAGACCCCCGCGACCCCGCATAGGACAAGTGGGTACAGAAAATGGATGGTTGGATGATTATTCAATGAGCATTGCTACAATTTCCAAAAGGTATGTCTGCAGTTACTAAAACTGTTGAGTCCTTTTGGTATTTAAATATGCATAGACTCACTATCAATGGTAAAGCATTTGCCGGCACTGAGACGGCCTATTTCTGATTTGCAGAACACCACGTCCAATAAGTACCACCTGAGTGGGATTTCGATTACGGCCACCTGGCCAGACATGAAGGGTGAGTGCTGTGGGGTGTGGCTTCCTCGGGGTGCGTTGGCTGTTCCCAGAGCTGCTCGTCCGCTAACCCCCAAACTGCTGCATCCCACCTCACCCCTCAGAACCCTTCTCAGCCAGCAACGGGAGCCTGGACTACCTGCGTGGGACTCTGGGCCGCTCCTACCTGTGCAGCGCGGAGCAGACCCTGGTCGTGGACCAGACATTCGCCATCAACACGTTCCACCTGCAGGTGCAGCCCTTTGGGGTCAACGGGGGCCAGTTTGAAGCAGGTGAGCGCCCTGCGCCCTTTCACTGCCTCTGAAGGTGGGCGGGATTGTAAGTCACTGTCATTTGCTGGCCTCCTTTGTCATTGGTTACTCAATTTGTCCCCTTAATATTGTGTTAAACCAATGATTGACAGTGTTGCTGTTCTATGGCCAGCCCTTTGGAGTGAGTTATGGCTAGAGTGTATGCCTGTATGTGGGTTTATATTTACCGTATCATGACCAAATGTCCCCATAATGTGGTGATACTTGTTACTTTTTAGCTTCTGGGAACATTTTTTAGGTCCCCAGAATATAAATCTGTAAAAGCACTTCAAAAAACTAAAATTTCCAAATGTCTTGTATTTTGTTCAGTTACTTGTGGTTAAGGTTAGAGTCACATAGGGGTTAAGGTTATCATAGTTAGGATTAGGTTTATGCCCATAGAAATGAATGTAGTGTGTGTACCTGCACATGCCATAAAGAGGGAAAAGTTAGGAAGAAAACAATTGTAATGGTCTGGGTTGGGTGACCAGTATGAGATGCCTTCGTGGGGCCAGAATCTCTAGCAGTGCGTGTGTCACCCAGCTTTCATTACAAAGCAAAGCCAAAGAACCACCTTTGTCCTGAATACCTGCATGAAATGAAAACCGGCAGGACCCAGAATCCTTTGCCAGCACTGCAGGAGATCACGTCCAGGTAACGAGCTGATCTGTTCTTCACCTCCCTACCCCCCAGCGGAGGAGTGCCAGCTAGACGAAGACAACATGCTGATCCCCATCATCGTGGGGGCGGCGCTTGCTGGCCTGGTGCTCATCGTCCTCATCGCTTACCTGATCGGGAGGAAGAGGAGTCACGCCGGTTACCAGACCATTTGATCCAGCCCATCACTTCCTGTCCCGTGACCGGCGGGAGAGGAAGTCCAACACCTACTACTAACGACTGACTGGACTCTGTACTTGGCCCTCCCACACCTGCCCTCCCCCGCGCTTTGTCATCTGACTCCTATTAAACAAGGACGTCTCCTCACTGCTTTTGTGCTGACAGGACACCACTGGGGCTATCAGCTTCTACATGGCATGCTTTTTTTTTTTGCCCCCCATTGATTTGGACATTTCTGCTTTATTTGAATTAAATTTTGTGTAAATAGGAATTTTGGGTATTATAGCTCTAAACTTCCACAGCTGTTTTGGGAGTGGGTTACCGTAATAACTGTAGTAAGGCTGCCCAGAACTGTTACTATAGTTAGATCTCCGTTGATTTGGGACTGAGTTGGTAGCCGCTGTGGCCTGTAAGGATTTGCATATCTTAGAGGGGTTGGCCAGCACCATACATGTGCATGAGCGCAGAGTGGCAGATGCTGTGCATGAACGAGGTGGGATAACAACAGATCAAGCAAGGCTTTAGGTTCTAAGGCTCACCTCTGGCTTGGGTGCAGGTTTGTGGTTTCAGTCGTAGGGATGCTGGTTTCTATGCTGAAGTATGTTACTGGCTGGTGTAGATGCAAAAGTTGTCTTTTGTAAAAAGATGTCTCTCAACCTGGCTTACTCGCAGTAAACGTGTCACATACAATAACACGTTCATTTCAGTTGCAACATAGCTATCTTGAAAATACCTGAGCTTCTTGAACTGGTGTTTTTAGAAGGATGGATCTTAATCTTGGCTGTCTAAACTGCATGTTTGTTTTCTGTTTTTATTTTCCTTCTCCTGTTAATCTATAGGGTACAGCAGTCAGTGGCGACACCCAGGACTCCGAATCCTGTTTAAAGGGAAAATTTTAAATGTCCCCCCCCCCCCCTGTTCCCTTCAACAGGCCACACACAGCCACTGTAAACGCTCCATGATACTCACAGTCCCAGTGACCTGTGTTTGCTTAACACTTGTAAAAAAACAATGGTGGGAGGGGAAATAAGGCCTTTTATATGTATTTATTGTAGTTTTTGCTCCAGAGTACTTCTGTTCCTTTTGATTCTGAACTGAGTCCCGAGCGTTCCAAATATTCAGTTCTGCCCCCCCCCCCCCAATCCCCCAACATGGTATGGCCCAGAGGAGGCGTGCCTGGGAGCAGGACCTGTTTGGCTAAACTGCTCTGTAGGCTGCCCCTCCTCTCTGCAATGAACCATGAAATGAGGGCCAGTGGGTAATATGATCAATGCCATGCTGAGTTACGTTCCCCACCACGTTAGCTTCCTGTGCTAGCCTGTAGCGTGGGCACAGTAGCCTCCATGCCGGTGGGCATCCATAGCCCTTTCACCTCTACTTGAGGACCTCTTAACATCTTATTTAAAAAGGCATGGTAATAAAGACATGGATTTACACCATTGATATTTTTTCTATCCATCCTAGTAAATTGGACTTTTATTTTGGTAAGGAATGCTGATTTGTTTATGCATCTAAATAAAGAATAAAAAGGGATGTAAAAGTCCTTCCATTGTGTTTTTTATCCCCCACAGTTTAAATTGTGCAGTAGGAAGGACTGAGTCACCAGCTGTGCCTTATTTGACTACATGTAAATATTGCAAAGTAATTTGCCTTCAGAATAACAAATTGGGTACAATGACAGATACAATGTTTCCTATTACTGGTTTCTAGCTTAAATGGATGCTGTAAGCAGCCTCTCTGGCTGTTAATATTTTTTCATTTGGGATTTTTTTTTTAATTCTATTCTGTAGCCTGTTAACTTACATCTTCTTCAATAGCAGGATTTTTATTCTGTCAAAGGTTCTGGCTCCATTATAGGCCAGTCCTCTGTGCTTGCTGCTGGAATGATTGGTTTATTCAAGTGACAGGAATCACATCGTTGTTTCCATTAAGGTTCTGCACAAATTAGAAGTGAAGTTGATAAATTGCAAGTTGGGTGTGTTTCTGTTAATGGACGTCATGAGATAATATTTAGCGTTTATCTTCCTGCAAGACTAAGATTCATGTCTCATACTTCAGCCAACCCAGAAATCAAACACTTGTCCCCATTTTACTGGTTCCATTAACGACTTTTCAGTTCACATAATGCACAAAATCTAGGTAAATGGAAATGCCGCTACGGGTCATTCTGAGCTGATCCAGGTACCTTGTCCAAAGTGGCCTCACACTCAGTTCCACATAATAAAATAGGAATCAGAAAGAGACTTTACTAAGGAAGATGTACAAAAGAGGTGTGCAGAGACTGATACATTTTACACTTTATACAGCACTTTATATCAGCGATTCCATCCAGAAAAAAAAATGTCCAGTATTTAAGGAAGCTATTAAATCTAAATCATGTATGAGATTTAAGACTACATTCTTCAGTGAACCAAGGTAGTTCAGCTATTCCTTCTTCCCAGAATGCATTTCACCTGATAGTGAGGAGGAGGGGGGAGGTACCAGTAAAATATTCACATTTAGTGCAAATCAGCATTTGGAATGTCTCAGAGGTTGGTGGGCTGGTCTGCTCCTGACGGGCGATCACCGAGATTCTTCTGCGATGATGCGGGCGCGACACGACTCTCTCAGCTTCTGGATGGTGCCCATCGAGAGACTTCCTGGCTCAGCAAAGATATTCTAAAAATAAAAAAAACAACACTATGTATCTATGCTGAATTATGTGGATTAGTTTACATGTATGCACATATTTAACAAATGCGCAAACATTATTCAAATATACAGAGAGGGGCAGCCCAAGACGTAAATGAACTAAGCAGCTGCTCAGACCCCAGCGCCCCCCCCCCCCCTTTGGATCAGCCTGTCAGAATGGAAAAGAAGATGACAAATAACCATCCATCCATCATCTACATCCACTTGCCTATGCAGGGTTGTGGGGGTCTGCAGCCTATCCTGGAAGCTACAAACACAAGGCGGGGAATAACCCAGGATGGGGCACCAATCACCACAGGGCACGCTCACCACTCACACCTAGGGACAATTCGGCAACTCCAGTTCAACTTAACATATTTTTTAACTTTGGGGGGGGGCGGAAACCTGGATAACCCAAAGGAAACCCCATGAAGACATGTGGAGAACATGCTCCATACACATTGCAGAGGGGAGGAGAATCGAACCCTGGTCCCAGAGGTGTGAGGCTAACCACTGAACCATTGTGTTGCCATAATGACAACCAGGTTATTCAAAATATTCCAAAAAGGGTTGGGCTGCCCCTGTGTATAGAGATCCATCCAGACAAACACCTGGATGGGGATGTGGGTGTGGCTTGTGGGCCACGCCCCCTCCTCCCACCTGCATAAAGCCATGGCAGTCCTCCACAAAGGCCCCCTTGGTGATTTGTTTGAAGTGGTCGCAAATATCGGGGAAGCTCCGTGCCTGCAGGATGAGTGCCTCGTTGTGCTTGATGAGGGTGAGTGCCACCCGGAAGATGATCTTGGAGCCCTCATAGAAGAGGGAGTCCCATATCCGCAGCACCGTCTGGGAGGGAACAGGAGAATACCTGGGCCGTCACTGGTGCCCTCTGGTGTGGAATAACCTTAAAGTCATATGTACTGAGCAATTAATCTAGATGATTTGTGTCCTGTTCTGGACTCCAGTCACTGACCTCCACTGGCAGGACATCAATGAAGAGGCAAATGAACCAACGTGACACCACCAGAGTCCACATCACGTTGTGCTCAGTCATGGCCTGCCACACAGCAGGAACCTTGACCCGAACCAGTTCCCCCAGAACCTCCTGGTCCGTCTTCAGGCCCAGCATGGCTGGAGTGTAGTAGTCTAGAGAAGAGGGAGAAAGCATCACTCAATACTTACAGCAGAGCATATAGCAGAGTGTAGAGTGTATAGCTTCTTAAATTGAGGTTTCTTACTTTGAGACAGTCACTCATTTACATTCTTGACTCTGGTAGCCATAAAGCACCTGAGCTGCTCATTAAACTAGTCCACAGACAAACGAATCATCAGAGCATGAGACACCTTTGTCAAACTGTAGAAAAAAGGAGCTTTCGTAGCGGTTTTAGACGTGGGAGCTTTTTAGGGCTCAGAGAAATGAGTCAAGGTATGACATTAGAGGGCTTGACGCTGGCATAAAACGAGGCATGCATTTATATAATGAATCATTACTGTCAGATCTCCTTGTAATGAGGACCCTGAGCCAACAGATGGGATCTGACCTTGATGTTTCTGTGAAGGCAGGTCCTCACTAGACAATACAAAGATAAACCATAATGGTCTGCAGGACCTAGAACCAAGCCCTTAAGTCAACATAACTAGCTCCTTTAGGAGGATGCTATTCCAATTACCCACGATCATACAATCAATGTTGACAGTCAAAGGAGTGCCAAAGGATCCTCTGGAGATTATAGAAGATGATACCACAGAATGTACACTGCATTAGCCTATAGGTTGAATCGTTTGAGTTTAAGAGCCAGCTACCTACACATTGTTCTACACTGACAAACACCAGGGTTTTGGTGTCAGTTACTTGCCCAAAGTCACTCTTCACCCTTTAAAATTTACAAGATTAAGACATCAAAATGATGTGAGTCACATTCACATGCATCAACTCCCACATCACACGGCAGCCCAAATCACAGCTCCGAGCACCCAGGGCAGCACGGAGAGGGCAGGGAGGTACATACCAATCTAATTCATCACGTAAATAGAGCTGCTCCCATCGTAAATGTTTAAATATTCAACAGACCTCACTTGACTCTATGCACCTCCCAAGTTGAACAATGACAAGGTGGCAGTATTTAGGGAATAAATAATAAATAAACTACACAAAACGCCATAAATAAAGAACCAGCTTTGAAAAACTCCAAAACTCAACTCGATTGATTTGTAATTCTCTTTACAAATCATAATTATCAGGTCACACAAGACTTTGTTGAACAACTTGCATGCAACTTTTCATTTTTTGACCGGGTCTTGTGCCAAGTACATACGCTGTCCTCGCTCAGGACCGGGCCGTGACCAGACAGAAAAGCGATAACTAGTGTTGCTTCCGCAAGCTAAACAGGGATTAGCTCCACAACTTGTTGCACAAGCTTTAACAAGCTCACAACAGATAAAAGGCTGATCATGTGACTCCTTCAGGGTTATTCATAGGTATCGGCAAATTCATTCCAAAAATAGACCATTCCGCAGCACCAGGGATAGGAGTTGAGAGGGGACAAAGAGTCCAGTCTTTTACACAATTCTGTTGCATCGTCAGAGTCCGTTTACCTCAATCCTCCAGCCCCATATCGGCTATCCCTCAGTACCAGCTTCACACAGACCCAACCCTCAGAAATATGGTTGTGACCATGGCGGAACATCTTGACAGCAAGCTGCCATCCATTACAGGGGTTCTGGAACTACAACCACTCGTAGTTTGGCAACCGAGTTCTGTTCCAAAGACCAGGTTAAACAAATCGTTAAGTGAAAATCACACTAGCCTGGACGTTTATCCATCATGAAGTAGATGTGTTGAATAACATTTTGTGCATTCTACTTCAAAGATCTCTCTCACTGCTGATGATATTTGGTCATAGATGCACACATTGGTTGGGAAGGTTGTTACTGTTACCTTTGCAAATGGTTGCTAACGAAGGTAGTTACTAAATGAGGAGTGGCTGTAGTCACTGGGGACCCCAAATCAAATAAATTACCCATCAAGACTTTGCCAAATCCAATGAGGAATGTCTGGCAAACCCAAGGAACAGTTTAAGAACTAATGACATATTTTCCATTCTGCATATCTGTGGATATTTACAGTCGTTTTGATTAAACAGCTGCAGAGGTGAAAGTTCAGCAGGGAGGCAGGACAAATGCTGAAGTATCTCTAAGGCAAGTAAGGACACTAACCAGGTAGGATCCTGCCCAACAAGGCATCCAGGAGCCAAAATGACTTCTCCTCGTCTTTGGTTATGATGATAAGGTACCCTGCAATGAAGTTCATACCCTGGAACAAGAAGAGGAAAAAAATAAATGATTCCCAAGAGCAAACAACAAATTGTTACTGAAACTGAAGGATCTAGGAAATGGGTGGGGAAAAAAACAGAAGTACTGGTATTTTTTTCCCGTTGTTCATGCATCTGTGATTCCGTTTCTCCTTTTCTGATGCCTCATATGCAAACACAATATACAAAGTGGAATTTCAGGTGCTGCAAAAGACCAGGCACCTAAATTTCACTACTTATTCACCACTTTCAAAGCGGCAGGCTTTGCGGTGCTGTCAGGGGCTGCCGTTCCTTAAGAATGCACACGGCCGATTCACCGATAACCCACAGGGCCCAGAGCAGCCTCTTCTATAAAACAGATGACCGAGTAGAAAGCTTACATGACTCACATGGTGAGCATTCTAAGCGGTTTATGTGACAGGTGCAAAACATGGGGGGGGGGGGGGGATTGGGAATAAAAGCTTTATTATGTACATATACCAAGTTTATAATCGTACATGCGGTATTAAGCACACACAGGGTTAAGTTTGTGGACACTGCGTCATGGCAACAGACAAAAGCACACAAGAGCTCAGCGAGCTCTGTAAGTGTATCTGCTGTGGTTGGACGCGCCCAATGTAGAGCACACGGCAGGTAGGTACCTGGCAATAGCCCACAGCTTTGTCATGGTGTCCATAAGCCAGAAGCACGTTGAAGAGAGTTTTCTGGAGGCAAGGATTAGAGGTCTTCCGGAACTGGACGTTGTCAGGGAAGGTCCTGTGCAGGTCTGGGCAGAAACAGAGGAGGCCCTCTCTCTCATCCTAGGTTTATTTTTACCCACATCACAAATACCCAAAGGTAATCAGGTGCGACCAACCACAACGGTCTCAGTTCTGTAAGCTTGGGTAGCAATTAGACCTCACGGGAGCACATTAAAATCAGAGAATCCCAGAAATGAAGGAGGGAGGACCAACCACCACAGGTAACCTGGATCTGCCAATAAAATCCCTTCCTGACCATCATTGATAGGAGCAGCTTGTACAATGACAGACTGCAAGATGACTGTAGCTAATTTAGAGTCCCTGTCCAGTCTCACAACATAAAAATTTCAAGACATTGTTGTGTTATCGCCATTTCCCTCCAGGGAGCTACCACATTGTCAAAACTAATCTGTGACCTGCTAACCTACAAGGAAAGTTACACCAGACTTTCTGCACTGTAGCTGTGAATATTGGCATCAAAGCTTAATTCCACTACCAGTTTTCCACAGTGCAATATAAAACCCTATTTGTAATACCCTGATGTATGCACTTAACCTGAGATAACTAGCTGAAACTATGTCATTGTAATAACCTTCAGATAAAAGTCACATAAGCTGATATGTATCCAAGCCGAGCAACCAAACAAGAGGTTTTCAGAATATGTGTGAAACCAGCCCTAGATGCACTATATGGCCAAAAGTATGTGGACACCTGGATGTCAAGCATCCAATTCTGAAACCAAGCGTATTAATATGAAGTTGGTCCATCCTTTGCTGCTAAAATAGTCTCTACTCTTCTGGGAAAGTGTTCCATTAAATATTGGAACATCATTGGGGGATTTGCTGCCATTCGGGTTGAATATTAATGTTGAGTGATCAGGTCCCTATCCATGACCCTGTGTGGCCGACCACTTCGTTGTTGAACTTCCCCCCAGATGTTTCGACCTTCGTAATCACCTCACTTGCGGTTGACCAGGGCAGCTCTAGCAGGGCAGTAATGTGGCGAACTGACTTGTTGGAAAGATGGCGTTGTATGATGGCGCAAAGTGGACTGTTGCTAACCTCTACTGTACAGCCACTCACTCTGCTGCTAATGTTCATTGCAGGAGCTTACGTGATTGTGTGCTTAATTATAAACCTGTGTCAGCAACGGGTGTATGCACGTACTTTTGGCCGTATAGCGTATAAGCATAAGGCCACCGATGGCCAAGAGCTAGATGATCATCAGAAAGGGAGACATGTTGGAGGTAAAGATGGAGGTGAGGGCGGGGGGCGAATGGAGGTTCTGGGTAACCTGTGCGGATGACTTCCACCAGCCGAGCGTCATGCTCCCCAGTCAGCAGAGCATGGTAATAGCCTGGGTTCCTCTCCAGCTTCTCCTGGGCTCCGCTGGCGGCCATCCAGGTGAGGGCGCGATACTCGTTGGGAATTCCCTTGCGCACGTACCGCTTCACTGCGTGGCGGATAGACATTATGAGCGCCGTAGACGACCAGAAATATCAGCAAACAAGACCTATGAAGCAGTACCGCAAGGGAACAGTCACACAACAACTTACACTACCTGAAACACAGAAAAACTATTTAATAGTATGTCCATAGTTTACAGAATATACACATCACCTTGGCAACGACCACAGACTACTACCCAATCACAGAGTCTGTAGCATGTCATGTGACTCGGCCCATTGCCGAGGTTTTGCCATTAAGCTAGGAAGGGCCCATTTTAAAATTTTGTTTCATAACACAATGACATATTTCTATTTGCAATGCTCATGAAACTCCTCAATACAAAATACAGGGCTACTGAAGAGCACAATTATGTCTTTAAACAACAACAAAAACTGCAGGAAAGGAAGACATTAAACAGTTGTTAATTTTGTGACTAGAGCGTGGCCATTCTGGCCAACTCCCTGCCCTGTGGGTTAACACCTTTCTTCTTATCGCTAAGACAAAGTTGTCTGAAAAATAAAGACGGGTTTTCTGTGTGCCAGAATGTTTAGAGAATCTGTGAGGGCAAACGGTGGGAGACACCAACTTGCTGCCCGTCAGACCTGACCTGAGTTTGTAAGGTGCTGGAGGAGGTCTAAGACATTAAGAACAGGAAACTAAGTTGGACAGCGCAACACTGAAGGATACTGTAATTGCAACAGACCACGATGCACTGGGCAGGTTCTATAATGCTCTCACACGCACTTATGTACACAGCATTACGGTAATCTGGAATGAGTTCTCACACAAGGGGACAAACAACACAAGCCTCCACATCCGAGAGGTACAGCAGGTGTCCAGCAGTTTCGACGCCTGACAGCTGTGATACAGCCCTAGACTGATGAGCATCAGCCTCTAAGAGGCCATCAGCTTCTAAAGCATTTTCTGCGGAAATAACCAAAACACCAAAACTAGCATCCAACCAATGAATTCCAGAGTTGGAACCTTGAGTAATTACTCTCTCTGACTACTGTTTAAATGGGAAAGAGCGTGTGAAAATGTAAGTGCATACAGATCCTCCACACACTCGAGTATACACCAACCTTTCACATTCTTCTGTAGCTTGTTGCCCCGCTGGAGAAGTTTGGACCACTTAATGGACCTTCTAGTGAGGACAACCAGGTACTCAGACATCAGTTCCTCATACGAGTCATAATCGAAGTCTACGGACCTCTCAAAGCCATATGGGTCCACTCTGTCGGGACAGGAGAAACTGGTTTCACGTAAACGACCAATCAACAATCAGTTTCAATCTTGACATCAGAACCCTGCTGGGAACAAGAGTGGTATCACCCACTTTAGAGAAACATACACAACCCATGGTAAAGAAAGAAATGCACAGTGATGGTAAAAGATCCTTTAACCAGAAGGTTTTCCTGTCACATCCCCGCTACCGAATCCTCCAGAAAAGGTACTTTAGCTATACCAAGAAATACATATTACTAAACTTTACACAAACGGCTTTACGTTTAAAAAAATGCTAATACAGGGCTGCCAACTCTCATCTGGCGTGATACGCTTTCAGACTCTCATGCTCACACAAGAAATCTTACAGCAAATCTATGTTATTCCATTATAAACCTAAAATTAGCTACATCAAAAGCTTTGGGGTAGTTTGCAAACCCTACAGACTATTTACTAGGTAATGAAACTGTTACACACATGTAAATGAGTGTGTATGTGTGTGCAGACTTGTCTTGCGCCAGCCAGCTGACCAATTTGGCAATCCTGCTAATAAACAAACACTGCTGGATCTTATGGTTAATAGGCCTATTCCTTGATACTCCGAGGCCAGCAAAATTTAAATAGTGAAACGAAGGTAAGAAATACAGATGTGGCAAGTGAGATCACTCTAAAACTTCTAACTGATTATTCTGATCCAAGTCAAAAGTCCTAGTTCATCAGACGTAGGATGACAGTGTTCAGTTTGGTTCTCGCCTTAAAATTGCAACAAATGAACCAATTATTTTGTGCTCTTTCAAGACTTCGCTTCGTACTAAAACGTGATAAAGCGCCGAGACCAGTAAAGCCGTTTCCTCTAATCGTCGGGTCTTAACCCCGAGCGCCAGCGCAGGTGCTGATCCCAAACGTATCATCCATGAGCGGAACGACTAAGTATCAGAAGACTGTCTTTCAAAGCGTTAACAAGCTATTTCCCAAAAAAAAAAAAAAAACTTACTTTACAATGTAACTACCGACATCATACATTTCCTTTAAATTGGCAAAATACCGATCACACCCATCTAAAACAATTGCAAAACCAAAAGAAAAAATTCGTACAAAATTTAACAAAGTTGCCATTCGGTAATGAATGAATTATCTCAAGTCAAAGAGTTGAGGGAAAAACATCGGTGCACCAGGGAAGAAAGGCGCTGTTGTTGTACTTTAACTTTCTAGATCCACTACATACTTATACACATTCATCTGTTCATATACAAACGAAATGAAAATCAATAATATTAATCATTTAAAAAAAAAAAACTGTATCCTCTTTATCCACGTCACATAAATATCAATACAGCGTTATTTACAATAGCCTATAATTTGCCCAATTTACTTAAAACATCCGCTAATACGCAGCTAATATATTAAATATAATATTTCAGAGCAATTATTTTATTATTAGTGAAGATGCAAGGTGTCTAGCTAGCTATAGCTAACAATCGAGGGAGATTGAACCTTGTTTCCTCTACTAAACAAGGTAGGCTATACAATGTAAATTAAAAAATAATAATAAAACAGCTTAAATTCTTGCAGATTTTGGAAACGATAAATGAGAATACAACTTTTAGGATAGCTAAAGATTCAAATCAGTTGCTATGTAGCTATCCTTAAAACTACATACCTCGGGAGCCGGTCCGCTGCCCGGCCGGCGGGGACGTTGTTTTGGGGGGTGCGGGTCCCGTTCGACTTGCTATTCATTGCGCAGGGCAGGCGATCGACCGCAGTTTAAAATAAAATTAGTCCCCACTGAAATAACAGGCAGTAAAGATATTTTGCGTCCTTTATTATCCGTTTAGTAATTTGCGCTCGGCTGCAGTCAGGTTCATTTTAAGCGCTGAGACAAGTCACACGGTGTCCCGAGTGTCACTATCGACATAAAGTGCAACAGCAGCAGATCCCAGAGCGGATCCCGGATCCCGGGCTCATGGGCGACACTCCAAAGTTCATCGCGCACAAGTCGATCGGTCTCCGGCGTGGCGATCGGGGCACAGATGCCCCCAAGCCCCAGGCACACCGAAAAAAACCCAGTGAGTGCTTCCTTTTATAAGCGATGGTCTCTCGTTTCTCTGCTAGTCTGTAAACTACTGGACAGCCCGGGCTTATTTTCCACCTGTCGTTATCAAAGAGAGTCCGGGTTAAAATGCTTCCCTCCTCCAAGCGGGGTGCAGGGCAGGGGACGTGAGCCCCGACCTACCGCCGTGTTTCATCGGACCCGGGACAGCAAAGAGCTTCCTGCGCTTCTCTTTTTAAAATCTTCTCCGTTTTACAGAACCACAGATCGCTGAAAGCTTTTGAAAGACACCCTTCTTCTGTCTATTAGACTGCAGGCGGGGCTTCGATGACTCGCTCCGCCTTCAGGACGCGTATGAAGTGCCGAAAGTTCATCACCTGAAACTATCAATATTGTGCAGCAAAAGTCCCGCAACAGAACAGGGTACCAACCAACTTCTTGACCTTGGCTTTTAGTATTACTCAGCCGCAGGTTAGATTCTCCTAACTAAATCGGTAACAGCCAAACCGGCAAAACAAGTACGTTAATGACGATCTTCAGACCTACCAAACCACACCTAATAACACTGCATTTCCGTCAATATGACCATGCATTCCCACAATTACTTTGCAGCTATTGACTATGTCGTCCGCTGCATACCAATTAAATTATTAATTTGTGTGCAGTATTTTAAAAATAATTTGTTGCCACAGCAAGGTAAAACCATTTTGTACATTGTGAATAACTCTCATTTGTGGATCTCCTAATGCTAGATCCTGGAGGTTTACTAGTCCTGGCTCTAAGAGGATTACCTTTAATTACGTCATCTGTGTTGACAATATCCACACAAGCAGGATGTTGGAGCTTACATGAGGACTTACATCTGTGACAGATACATTTTTAAAATCAGTTTTTCATTCTAATATGGTGAAGACCTTCAAAGTCTTTTAGGGCTCACATGTTATCAACTAAATCAGGTAAATTTGATCCAACTGGCATCAGAAACAGAAAAATTAAGCAGCCATCTAAACACCTTAATGCTGGAATAATTACTACACACTGCATAGCAATAGATAGTATCTCACTTGCATTTTCTTAAAATGACAGTAATATAAAATAGTAATATAAAACTGAGAGCAAGTTTATGTGTTCATTGTTCTTTATTGTTGTTCAAGAGTTCATTCACTTTCAGTAATTATCGAGGCCTAGCCAGCTAGGGTTACAATAACCGGGAAACAGAACAGATCACATGAGAGCACAGGGGCAAATGAGGAATTCATAGAACAGAGGTGTATTGGTTCAGTGAGAAAACAAATTCACTGTAAAGTACCACATATGCTGGCCAATCGGAAACATTTTATAGTTTCATGCAAGAGAAGGAGTTTTTCAAAATATACCCAATAGTATACATGTGGAAGCCAAGATATCGTGTGCTGGTCAGATACGTCTAGCGACAGGAAGCAATGAATGAAACTGAAATAGATGGGAAATTTTTAAGAGAACAGGTGGGAGAAGTATTTGTTTTCAGTGACATCATTAAAGGCGTGCCTTCCATTGTGATTGCGTCCAGAGTATACATTATGTCGGAATAGCCAAATGGAGCAGTTCTCTTGTAAGCCTAAGCTGAAGTCTCTGCTCTTTTTTCTAGTCGCTTGTTTGTCTTTTATTTTTTTTTAAGATGTGTCAGTAATAACCCTTCCTGACAGTGTCACAACATTGCTCTATTGCGTCAAGGTAGAGTGTGAAAATTCAGGCTCTGGGACAAAGGCGTTTCTCAAACCTTGCAATACTGTCTACCATTGTTGCTTGTTTGCCACAATTCAAAATGAGAAGCCATTTCATTTCTGAAGTCAGCATTGATGCATAACATACATCATTGTTTTCCACTGGACAACCCACAGCCAGTTTGAAACCAGAAACCAAGTCCGTCTCTATTTTAGTGTTACTCTTACTAATTTAGCTGCAGGAAAACATGCAGAAGCACAAGATCAGGCATGTTGCACGATGTCAACAAGCTGGGGCATTTCGAGTGAAGACAGTGCCCTGCTTTTGCTGATTTAGCCACGTTCCTTAAGCTGTGGTGAATCGGCATGAAAGTTAATTATTATACCTCATGCTTGATATTATGAAATAGGAAGACTTTCAGTTTGCGATCACTATAGTATAGCATATAGTATTACACTGAAGTATTAAGTTTTGGGTGATGGGCAGCCAAGGCTGCCTGGGGAATATCAGGAAAGCAGGTACATACACACCACAAAGCAGTGACCAAAGCGGAGATCTTCTGGAATCAGTTGATTCCTCCAAAATCTTAATTTTGATTAACTCTGTCCTTTTAAATGATACATTTCATAGCTGTTATCAAAATGTTGTTGCACTCAGTGACAATAATAAGCCACTTCTGGCTTTCTGTCTTGCTACATTTTGTGTAATTTGTGTCGGGGAGATTCTGCCCATCTGAGAAAGGTTGGTCACCACTTCGCCGTGGATGTTTTCAGATAGCAGAAGCAGGTCAAAAAGAAGAAGTTCAACCTTCGAAGTCGGACAGCTTCTGGTTTTTGGGAAAATAATGACATCCACAGTAATGCCATTTAGGTCTAAAGAGAGGCATCCACGCCAAAATCACCCAGCAGATGCCAAGTGTCAGCAGAAATAAGACGCCTGGCCCACAGTGGGGACAGGTTGAGTTACTCAGCCCCTGGCTTTGGCCCCAGAAGTTTGCATTTTGTCAAACTTACCAGTGCATTTCTGAATTTTTAAAAGGCGCTATATAAATACACTATTATCATTATTATTATTACATGTGCAGGGAGACACATCCCTTTAATGTAAGTTTAGTTGACTGATGGGCATTAACATGCAGGATATTAATCTACATTACACTACAGTCATGTGCTTGTGTGCATGAGAAGATAGCATAGGGTTTAGAACAGGGGTGGCCAATCTTATCCGCAAATGGCCGGACTCTTCAGGACTCTTCAGCCAATCAGTCCTCTAGGGAGTTGCAGTGAAAACCCGCATACACACCGGCCCTTTGCGGATAAGATTGGCCACCCCGGTTTAGAACGTGTATGTATCGAAGGAACGGATGATTTTTGGCTTGAAAGGTGTTTTTGCAAAGGTATCGCTGTAATTTCGGGTCCTGTACTTGTCCACATCCAAATGTTGGTACTGGGTGAGTTTCTCCTGACAGTCTGAGTGCCTTTCTGGAGGCTTGCTATCCCACAATGCCTCACTGCCAATTTGAGAGACGCCCGCATCCAACTGAGTCGTAAAGCTGCCGATCAACTGAATGTCAGCAGTGGTCGCAGTGCCATGCGGCTCTTGATTGCTTACTAGGTCAGCTGCTCCTGTCCCGCTCCCCCCTGAAAGTGATACTTCCTGCAAGCTTTGAATTGGCCAGTCAAGTGAAGGAAAGCACTCTGAAGGGGACAGTCTTGAGGAAGAGGTGCTGGGAGCCAAGGATTCGGAAACCAGAGGAATAAGGCTTAGAGTAAGTTCAGAGATCAGAGATGGAAATGAGGACTCCAGGGTAGTAGATTGCTCTGGGTCTGCTTTGGGCTCATTTTTAGTGTATATGAGGTCTGAAGAGGCAGGCAGAAACTTTCCCTTGTAAAAGGATGCGGTCTTGATATTGTCTGGAAGAGTTGAGCATCCAGGGTCATCAATCTGAACATCTCGACTTGCACTGTCCTGATCCAGAGCCGCAGATCCACATGCTCTTGGAAATGCATACTTGGGGAGGTTCTGCTTGGCAGGTGGGCTCTGGCAGATGGGTATTGGATGACAGGGGACAGTTCCTGTGGTAGTTATGGAGCAGGGAGAATTTGTCCGAGATGGAGGTTCTTGTAGTCTGGGGCCAGCTGGCAACTTCATGTGGGTAGTAGACGAAGTGGGAGATGAGCATGACCCTTGAGTCTCACACTCAGAAGATCCCGAGCTCGTGGGGATCCAGGTAGCAAGTATCAAAGGATCCTCTTTGTCCTGTGGTCCACACTGAGGTTCAAGCACTGAATCAGAACAAAATGGTTCCCTTGCATCCAGTCTTACTTCCTCCCCTGATCTCTGACCATCTGATCCTTGCCCCATATCTTGATCTTGTACCTGCTGCTCCAGCTTTTTCTCCGACACGGTCGTCCTACTGCAAATATTCTTTTCACGTGGCACCCTTTGATGCTCCTTCTGTTCTACAGTCGAAAACTTTGCCACCATCTTTAGAACAATACCACCCCTTTGAGCTGAACCTGCCTCCAGTCTCTCAGTGCATATCATCCTCTGGGGGGCACCACTGAGCCTATAGCCTCTGCCTGGGACCCTCTCCTTCATTTTGTGACCACGGAATCCCTGGAATACAAGTACCCCCACCTCTCGGGTCTGGGACACCTGGGGTTGGGGATTTTCTCTCAGAAACTTGGCCCGTAGAAGCTGGAAAGCTGTAAGATGCCTGCTGCTGTTGCCCCCTGCTGGTCGACTGCCATGCCATGCAAACACCCCTCCCACTTGCCTCTGGGGCCTGTTTGGGTACTGAGCCAGGTAGTCTAGTAGATTTACCAGAATGTCTTTGATACTTGGGTGAGACATCCAGGTATGAACCACTCGCTTCAGTGCGCGTACTTCCAATGTGAAGCTGAAGTTGGTGTCAGTGTGGGTGGCCTGCATGACTTGTCTGTACAAAAAAAGAGGCCATGCTTTTGTCCCCAGACTCAAAGCCCTTTTCAAGACATTTATTAGCGAAAATTTAACATTATAAGCTTAAAATTTTGAATACTAAGACAGTCCTGGCTCCAGCTTTGAAATCTTGGGTGGCACAAAGAATTATCTAAGGGGGCTGGGGGGGGGGGAGCAAGTTTATGATTGGTTAGCCCAGCCCCCCCACCCCGCCCCCTTGGCCCCACCCCACTGAAGTAACACATGTGCTAAAAAGAAATATGTCAGATAAGCTCAACGGCTATGTAAACTTTGTGTCTGTTGACATTCAATAATAATGATCATCTTGAATCAGGCTGAAGGCAGTTAGAAAACAGAGCAAAGCTAAAGGCCAAGGCCGTCATTCTCAGGGCAGAATTAGCCAGTGCAGCAAAGCCAAGGGCTCAAGTTCACGGTGTTGCGTGGCAATCAGGTGATTTAAGGATCATATATACCGCAGAGCTAATCTGATGCTGCAGTGTCAGTGCACAGGTTATACGGAAGCATTGTGAATGCAGGAACCTTACACTATTTTCCACATGAAGGACATATAAAGGATGAAGTCTTCGGGAAGACGCAAAACACCAGTAAGAGCAATAAGAACTCATCATATTACCTTTTTTTCAATTATAACCACAATCGCATTGTTTAATTCTCAAACGTATGTTTCTTAGTGTCGCAACGATTGCATTATATACTTCTGAGCATACTTACTGAAGTCTGTTAGATTGGCGCCATCTGGTGGCAATTAATCTATATTGCGAGTGTGTACGGGCGGGTTGGAACCGGGGAGGACGTGTACCCCCCAATACTTAATTTGCATTCATTCATTCCGCCAATTAATAGATCTTTGCATTTAAATGATTACATTGTATCATCCCCCAATATCAATCTCCTCTGCTGTTGACTAATGTTGCACTTGGCATAGTTTGCGTTGTTAATTGTGTCCATCGTGCCAGGTGAAAGTGGCAGAAATAGTGTAAAATAACAATCTTGTAGTGAGGCCTTGCTCTTGTGTGAAGGCATTAAACATCATTGGTAATACAGGTTTAATTTCCACAGTTAATGCAAAACGTGCCACAATCTGTAAATGTCTTAAATATAAACATACAAAGCCAAACCAAAAGTACCACCAAAATTAATGTCAGTCAGGAAGGATTTGGAGCCCTGTAGTGGTAGCAGATCAATAGCACACATTTATAATAAAAGATACAATACAGTATTTTGTCATTTGATGTTAGGAAATATTTTTGTCAGTTTATTTTTGTTAATATTTGCGTTGGGGGAGACTGGAATGCTTGTCACAGTAAGAGAGAGAGAGGCATGCTGGGTACAGGGGCAGAGTGCGATTTGTCAGCAGCTGCAGAGCTGTGAGCAGTTCCGTAATAGAGGCGTTACTTCTCTGCCGCGGCGGCCTTGTACAGCTTTTCCCCCAGCTCTTCTAGCTGCTCCCGTTTCTCCAGGTTCTGGTGCAGTCCGACGGGAACCTGGTTCAGCCCATAGAGCAGTCCGTACAGGCATCCTGCGATGGAACCAGTAGCTCCGCCCTCCCCTGGAACCCGCAGTGAAGGCTGGGTTATGACACACTCAAACACACACACACACACAGCTATGGCTAGCTGGCTAACTAGCGTGTGTCAGTGTTAGCGTTCTGTATTTTGAGCAGACGATACCTCCATGGAACATTGCCCTCCTACAGAGCTCGGTCCAGTCGGACCCGGAGGCCAAAAGGGCATCGTAGGCAATCATGGGGGCATCATGGCCCCGGTGTCCTGCCCTTCCCTCTGAGCTCCAGCGCTTGTACACCTGTTGAGGAGGGGTGGGGGTTAATGACAAGTAGAAAAAGCCTGGAGATAAGGCGATGGTTCTCGAACCAGTCGTCTGGGACCCCCCAGGCAGTCCACATTTCTGCTCTCTCTCTGCTCCCAACACACCTGTACCAGGCATTTCATGGGAGGGAGCAAAAATGTGGACTTTGTGGGGCCCCCCAAAGACTGGGTGGAGAGACACAAGTGTACTTTCAACTGCCACTATGGACACAATTAACAACGCAAACTATGCCAAGTGTACATTAGTCAACAGTGGAGGGGATTGAAGCATTGAGGTACTTTGGGGAGCAAAAGTATGTTCTGTATGCCTACAGAAACGGGCATCCTATCTGCCCATCTCAATCTGTGGCATTTTATTCTCTTTTTGTGGACCTGTGGGGTTCCTCAGACGTATGTACATGATAGTGTGGCTTTTCACGGATGTACTGAGACAGTCATATACACGTCTGACCTTGTCCGTCTCCTCGGGGTCGTAGCGGTCAGCAAACTGTGGCTTGTCCTGGTTCTCTTCCTTGATGCCTCGCTCCTCCAGGTAAAACTGCCACTTTGCCTCAAAGTAGAACCACTTCTCCTGATACTCTGGGGGAGGAGAGATGCGTGGGTACATTTACACCTGGCTAATTAGTCCCATGGCTGATGCCGTCACCCAGAGCAGTTTACGGTTACTCTATTGTACAGCTAGAGTAATTCAGGTTACTGGGAGCCTCTTGCGATTCCCATTGGCAGCAGTCCAGGTCTGTAGGTGCCTCGGGAAATAGAAGCTGTCCCCAAAAAGAAGCTTTTCTGCTGCCACCCAGGACTCACCGGCCATGTGTCGAATCGTCTTCCTGCAGTACTCCTCTGCCTTGGGGACAGCTTTCATGAAGTCACGGCCCCAGCGGGCCAGCGGCTTGCCCTGTACGGCGTAGGAAGCGAATACCGCCGTGCACAACGAGCCTAGGAAGCCTGTGGCACATGAGGCACGTCACCCGCACAAAGACATGGCTGGGCCCCCCCCCCACACACACACACAGTGCCACCTGGTGGCCTTGGAAAGCATGTCCCACCAGAGCAGGGGGTTGGGACATGCAGAGAACATACCAGTGGGATGGTTGTGCGTCATGCGCCCTGTCTCCACGGCGACCTCCACCAGGTTGTCCAGCCGCTCTGGTTGCCAGTACCTCATGCCCACGCACATGGCCTTGGCCGCCGCCCCGCAACCTGACCCTGGGACACAGGAAAAGTGACCATCACCTTCAGACAGGAGATACAGAGGCCGAGAAGTTCAAACACATCGAGTCAAGGCAAGCAGATACGTGTGTGTCCTGGAGAAAGGGCAGGTACACAGACAGAGATGGAGAGGAAGTTAAACTCTCATTAAGGAGTGTGTATAGATAAAAATAAAAATAGAGATCACTTGTCCATGCAGCAAATCCCAACCTTTTTCATTAAAAGGTGTGTGCCAAGCAAGCAGGAAGTTGTTTGGCTTGAGTTGGGAGCAGCCCTCTATGGTACTGGGGTCCGGGGCCCGTCCCTGCAGGGACACCATGGCCTCCACGTACAGGCGTACCAGTTCCCGATACAGGTCATCGAGACACCAGAAGTCTGGGGAAGAAACAGGGACACTTAGCATTCTCTCAGCGTTACCTAAACAATTTCCCAAAGATCTTCAAGAGGGCTCCATATTATTCATTTCTTTACGAGACAGAGATGCAAGTATGAATGTCATGAAAGAAAAACCACCTGGATCCTCCAGAGATGAACATGAAGCTCTCAGTTTTATGCAATTAATGAATCGTAATCCCAACCTGACAAAACTGGAAATTATACTACGCTTATACTTGCACACGCAGACAAACACGTGCTGCTCTTACACTTACTGTACATCTATTTCTGGGCACGCCCTACGACACCATGGTGTGACATCAGATCCAGCCACAACAGCCCCCCTGGTCTTAGCAGGATTCCTCTCAGTTCCCTGGAGATAGGCAATAGCTTCAGAGCTAAGTTTAGCCCGGCCTGCTGGAGATTAGGTGCAGGGACACTGGCACGGATCTTTCCGGACAACGAGAGGAGGGAGGGGGGTCTTCGGGGAGACCCGGGGAAGATCCCTCCTGTTTGCCAGGCAGCCATTGTGAATTGAGGCTCTTATTTTGAATTCTAATATAGAATCAGAATTCTAGATATAGAATTTAGGATTCGAGTGGGTCTATCTCAGGGGGACTATAGGTAAGAGTGTGAAAGGGTCACCCATCACCCTAATTGCACCATGAGTAACACCGAACATAAACCAGTCATGTGCATGAAGCTCACATTCCATAACATATCTATGATGCAGTGGAGGCACTAAAACAGCACAGGGCAAATAGTTCAGAATCTCTAGGAATTCTATAGAGGTAAGTCACAGAGGTGCAGTGAAATGACAGATGAGTTAGCAGGCTAATATGACAAATGTGAGATGGGTCGAATTCCAGGCATTTCAAGTGGGGATTTGTCACCTTTATTCTTAGGAGTGTATTCATGGCCTGTCCGGTGCCCACCCGTGTGGTTCACTTTTATTTGTTAGACGGAGATTGTGCTAGAATGTGGATGAACAGAGACCTAATCCCGGTGGCCCTTACTGTGTATTTCAAGTGGCCGACTTTGAAGTCGATTCAGGCGGCAGAATAACAGGGATGTTTGCCTTTGGCACTGACAGTGACGGTTGAGCACTCTGGAGACAACAGTGAAACTATACCAGCAGCATTCCTAACCGGGACCTTCACTGGTGGAACAAACTCTGTGTGCCTCATCTCTTACTCATTATGAGGTGGCTGCTTTTAGCTAATGTCAGAAGTGGTATTCTTCCTACAGAAGTTCATATTACTCTACCAAAAAAAAAACCCCAAAAAACACAGAGCTCCCACCCCAAGCTTATTTGTAGCAATGGTAGATTCTAGAATGCTGACCAGCATACCTGCCTTTGACGTCACCTGCTGGCATATGCAGTGTCCCATCCTTACCTGTAACGAGGGCTTCTGCGGTTTTCATGTGCATCAACGTCCTGTCGCTCAGGGGCCACTTTTCGCCGTCCAGCCTTAGGGCCCCCAGACCCCCGAGCGACGCCAACTCCTTCTGGATCTCCACACCGGAGCTGGAGCCTTCCCAGCAGCCCTTGCGGTAACCCAGTGCGTCGCCCACACCCCCCAGCACCATGGCAGCTTGAAACTTCTCCATCTCGTTCTTCTGACACCCCAAAGCTGGCCTGGCGCTTCCCCTAAACCAGCTCACGCCCCGGTTAGATGCTCCAAAATACCCCCGATTTATCAGCCGACGTATTCGCACCTTCAGCCTGGCTCCCAGGCTCCTACGCGTGGATGTGGGTTCTCGTCCTCCTGGGATTTGGGGTCCCGCCCACTCTCTATGTAGTCTCACTGCTTGTTCCTTTTTTTTCCCCCCAACCTCTCACACCGCCCTCAACTCTGCACCCCTCCCCCCCCGCCCTTCTCAATCCCTCCTAACTGCTCTGTTATCACAAAGCCCTTGTTGCACCGCTATGACCTGCCATCGGGTGTCGCCTAAAAAGGCAATCCTCTCTGGACCACACCAGAGGGGAAGCTGTCAGTGAAGAAGACCCCCCACCCCATGCTGCACAAGAAAGGACTAAAACCAGGCCCTGCCCCCACTTTGCCCCACCCTACAGAGGTCACACATACCTCTCAATACCCCCCCTACCTACTGTCTCAAAGCTGTGTCTGTTTAATTTGCTCCAGCAGCAAATCACAGAAATGCATTGAGACGGTGGCAACCATTTTTAGAAACCTAACTCTTTAGTAGGTAGTTTATACAACAGAATAATACTATCTTCTGATCAACTAACTGATGAAATAATACCTGACTGGACCAATGTCCGTAACAGTCTCAAGATGTTTGCAGGCCTAGGAAACAACTACAGCCATGGTGGTGGTGTGCGGTTCAGTGGGTTTGTATCCTGTCCCTGTGATCAGAATGTTACTTGTTCTAAACCCAGACTTGACACAGGGATGTCACCAGTAAACCTGACAGTAACTCTCTCTCTCGGAAATGTAGGCCGCTTTAGATAAAATGAAGAAATGCACCCTTTGATCTGAAATAAAGCAAAATATCCAGTGATAGTTTCATAGAACTTTTATTTGCAAAAGCAGTAACACCCCCCCCCAGGAGATGTACTGCCCCATCTCTCCAAGACACTACGGTAAAACCCACCAAAGCAAGCGACAACCAACAGCTGCAACGCCCTGTCCACGAATCAGGATCAGGTAGCGGATGTGCACTCAGCTGGAAAAACACGTGGAGGCCTAAACACCTCACTGTGAGTGGGATCCTGAGGCCTGGTGCGTGTGAACAGGCAAGAGCATCCCAGGTGGGTTCAGCTCCACACCACAGCACCACCTTGTGGTCGTCTTGTTGTTGCAGCAAGGTCAGGCTCAAAGTCAGTATCGCCGCTTCCCTGAGCAATGCCAAACTTCAGTGCACACGCGAATGCATGCACACACAACACACATAAACGTGCGCACGTACGTACACACACACACACACACACACACACACACACACACACACACACACACACAGAGCCAGGAAGAAACGCTGTGCACAGGTACGCGGTAAAACCTTAGTGAAACGTGAACATCTTCAACATTGGTGTCAACACTCAGTCCAATTCCTGACACACACTCCGCATGCGGTCACATGACCCTAACCTTTCAATGCATTCCCAGCATAGAGAAATAAACCAAAAATCTCAAAATGGGAAAACTAACCCATTAGTGCCCGTCCGTCTAGAAAGTACTATCCACTATCATCACCCGGCATGCTTAAAATAACGAAAATTCTCATCCTGATTGTTTAGAAATCGTACGCAAGCGCTGACCAATCCTGGGTGGGTAGTGACCCAGCGGGCTACGGGACCCAGCAAAACACCATCCCCTGGCGTCACCATCTGGGTTTGTCGTTGACATTTGACCCACTGATGGAAGAGGGGACAGCTGGACTCCCCAGCCAACCCATCAACACGAGGTACACAGATTACACGAGAGATACACACTCCATGTGTAATCGCGACTATTAATCTTAACAGATTTTCGGTTTCGATTCGATAAACGTACAAAAAGTTTAGAAATGACGGCGCATGTTCAGGACATCATGCTTATTCTGGACCAATGAGGGCTGATTCCTGTTGATATTTTAAAATCCGTCACTCCCGTGACTCCACCCACACCAGACACAACGAGGTTCCAGAACAGTTACAATATATAAAAGATGGTGAGGATGCAAGGGGAATCCACAGGGGCTTGGGTCCCACCGCACGCGACAGGCAGGCCCCTCTGTGCGGGAGGGTTACTCACTGAACGAAAATAGCTCTTGCTTCACCACCCAGTCGCTACGGAACGAAACCTGGCACCCGCGCCAGGGGACCATCATCAGCCGCGGAAGCAACCGGAGGAGGCCTCAGTCCCAGAGCCAAAACGTGGCGCTTCAACGCCAGTCCGGAAAGTACTGCTGAGAGGATAATTTAACACTGAATGGAGTTGTCTCGTTCCCATTGTGGGGGCGGGAAAATAATGGAGCATAAACGCAAATAAAATGGAAATGAAGCATGATAAATGTAAGGTTTAATTTACAGCACAAATATTCAACTTTAATACTTATACATAAAGTGTGTGCGTGTGTGACGATTCACACACGCACACACACGCGCACACACACATGCACACAGTTATATATACACACATACACACTAACACATACATACATATCGATATAGATAGGTATTTCTATATACTCCTATGGATACAGTATATTACACCTGTAGTAAAAGAGTTTCTGCTGGTGATGTGCCATTAACTCAAATGCTTGTGGCTCCTGCTTCGCCACCCTGTCCTTCAATCACGCTGAAGTAAAAATGGATAAAAAAAAAACAGCTCATGCAAAACGGATCTTGTATCATACACCCACTGCCACAAGAAAAGCTTTTGTTCTTCCGTTTTTTTTTTGTTTGTTTTTTAAATCAAAGTAAAGAAGGCTGTTGAGGGAAAGTAGGGCCCCCCCCAGAGGAGAACCCCGGTGAAACTAATTGAGAACGACGCATATCCCATGAGGTCTCGGGTGGGTGTTTTGGAGGTGGGGGGGGTGGTTTTAGGGTAGATGTATTAGCTTCTTGTTGATGACAGGAAGAGCTGTGGATTGCTTGTGATGAGTTTGGTTGAAAGAAATATAATAATCATAAAAAAAAAACCACAAACTCGTGGCCTTCATTTTTCTCTCACTGTATTCCCTGATTGGTTTGTCTGGTAGTTTTGACTCCATCTTCTCTCTTCACAGATGGTCTCAAGACTTCAATCTTTTTTTTAAATCCCCATTCCTTTTAGCGCCGTCTTTGAAAAAGAAAAGAAAAAAAAACAAACAACGACAAAAAAAAAAATTATAATAATAACTGAACAAACAGGCTAGGGCCAGAGCTGGGCAGTCATTATACAGCTTTGGGTTTGCACCCAGTAACAATCGGTCGTGCAAACTCCACAAAGTCATCTATGAGAACAGGCCACGCCCCTGGAAAGAGGAGGACAACAAACAGGATCAGTTATGTTGCTGCTTTGCTTGAAAGATTACTTCCTACCAAAGCAATGACTTCATGTTGTATTACTGAATGAGTAATCATCCCCTGGTGTTTTCACTATGCCAAATTAACGTGCTGAGCCAATATCACAGTAGCCTGGAGCACTATTGAAAAAATAAACAAAGCATCAGTAGTGACTCCCTTTTCTTATTTTCAAACGCTAAAGTGCTAACTTTTAAGACCGTCATGCCATTGGCAAAACCACAAAGAGGAAGTCCCGCCCCTTATTGATTTTTAAAGTCACAGCGCGCCCCCGACTTCCTCGTCTGTCATGGTTTCTACCTTTCAGGCTGCTGACCGTGCGGTAAGAGCGCCTCGCCGTGGCTCACCTTCCTCGTCATAGTTTGACATATCATCGGCGATCATGTTCCCGAAATCCAAGAGCAAGTTCCACGTGTCTTTGGGGATGGAGCGTTTGTGGTGCTCCTTAGCATGGCGCCAACAAGTGAGGAAGAACAGCAGGTTAAGGAGGAAGATCACTTCTGCACGGTGAGAACGTACCAGTAATACCTGTGCCTGCAAGGTACCCTGGGAAGGGCTTCGATCAGCTACAGATGTGACCCCCAATCACTCAGTAGATAATGCTGCCTAGTTTCACGTATGACTCATTTTGTACTTATAATTTAGTGCAAGAGGATCAGTTTTCAGTATATATCATGAGACCAACTTCACGGTTTGAATCATTTTTCAGTATTTGACTCAAATTAGAGAACAACGGATGGGAAAATGACTAATCGCCTTCTGAAGACCCCAGGTCTCCCTTCCCAGGTATAGAGCTGTTACTACATTCTAGCTAAAATGCAAATGCTATGCCATCATAATTACCATTTTAATGACTCCCAGCACCAGGGTTTAAAGCTGTTGAGAAACAGCTCCCTATTCTTATAAAAGGTGATAAACCCTTTTCAAAAAAGAACGACACACCAACATATGAAGAGAACCAACATTTTGCACTGAAATACACAAATTATTAGAGAACATGGTTGACTAGTTTAGATATATTCGTATATAATATCATTTATTTATATAAAAACAATAGTTCTACAATCTTTAGACATTCAGTAAATTACTAAACTCTGGCTTCACTGGGGTGATATAAGGCAAAGGTACATTGCCACAGGTTCAACTGTAGCCTGCCTTTTGAGATGTGAACCTAAAACCCCCAGGATTGATACGATGGCCCTACTGCCATAAAGACTCACCAATAGAAACTTGTTCCAAAGGTCCAGGAACTTGAAGCGGCCATTGAGAACCAGATTCCAGTAGGCAACTGCCATCTCTAGGTCTGAAACGAGAATGGCGGCAGTAATAGTCGCACTGAGAACTGTTATCGTAGGTGAACAGCCTCATCGTCGCGGGCGAGCTTTCGCATTGACCCGCTCTGGCTTTGTCCTATCAGCAGCTTCTGCTGCTCTCCTTTGAGCTTAACAATACAAAAAGCGCCTAGACCATGGGCCTGGAGCCAGAACCTAGGCCAGGAAGAAGTGCTCTCTCCATCTGAGGTAAGAGGGTTCTGGCTCTAATCTGTCCACGCAACTTTATGAGGCACGGCAGCAGAACGCTCGGTACCCGGACCCTCAACCACCACCACGCCCAGCACTCCGGCTGCTAAGGATGCCAGATCTGTGACAGCGTCGCTTTGCACTCTGCATGTACTGGGTCCAAACAACAGGCCTGTAAGACTCCCTGCTCTGACTCAGCCTCCAGTGTCACGAAGCAGCACACCAGTCACCAGTAACATCCCACAACAGCCAGCACCCCCTGCCCCCCCGTACTCCCCAATTCTCCCCCTCCTCATAATATGCAGTTAACAGTTTGTAAAACCTCTCTGTCCAAAGGCACACCGCCCCACCCAAAGTGTTCTCTGGAAGGTTCCATGGCTCACCTAAGCCTTTCTGTCCGGGATTCTTGGCAAAGTTAAAGGTGAACTGATAGAAGTCTTTGAACTTTCCGGAATCTTTCAGTTCCTGTTCTAATCTGGGCAGAATTGCTTTGAGCTTCTCTGTGCTGTCACACCTGGGGAGACAACGGAGAGAAAGAGTCACGACAAAAGAAATCCACTTAAAAACCTTAAAAAGAAATGTTCGACCAGCAACATACATGCAAATGGTCCAGCGACATGCATTCACCTTCAATAAGACAACTATGAAACTTAAAAATCTGTAAGCCTCAACAACCATTATTTTTGCAGCCTATTTGCATTCTGTGGAGTGGGAAAAAAATCAACTAGTCAAATGAATAACTGCAATTACTAATAAAAAAATAAGCAATTGGTCACTTGCCTCTAAATGGTGGGGGATTTCGCTCAGTTATGTTATCGACTTAGATTCAGGTTATCGGCTTAGTTTCCAGCCTCTGTGAACATCTAGACTGCCTGGGTTAGGTACCATTAAACTGAAAAACAGCACTTTCAGTCTGAAAATCCAGAGTGAACTCTACGTGAGACTAGGGGCTCCCCGCAGAGGGATGCCACAGAACCCTGGGCTCCCCGCAGAGGGATGCCACAGAACCCTGGGCTCCCCGCAGAGGGATGCCACAGAACCCTGGGCTCCCCGCAGAGGGATGCCACAGAACCCTGGGCTCCCCGCAGAGGGATGCCACAGAACCCTGGGCCCCCCGCAGAGGGATGCCACAGAACCCTGGGCTCCCCGCAGAGGGATGCCACAGAACCCTTGGCTCCCCGCAGAGGGATGCCACAGAACCCTGGGCTCCCCGCAGAGGGATGCCACAGAACCCTGGGCTCCCCGCAGAGGGATGCCACAGAACCCTGGGCCCCCCGCAGAGGGATGCCTCAGAACCCTGGGCCCCCCGCAGAGGGATGCCACAGAACCCTGGGCTCTCCTCACCCAAGCTCCGCCATGCCATCCAAGAACTCCTTCTTGCTGAACTCGCACTGGGTGGCGGCCCTGAACTTCCAGGCCACCACCAGGATGCTCATGCTGGCCGGGTCCAGGGTCAGGTCATCGCAGAACTGCTGGATCCCGTCAATCCCGATTTTATTCTCATCGTGAGGATCTGGGCAAATCCACACAACCATCCATAAACAACCAGGGGCCTGTTATTACAAAGCTGGATTTTGGGTTTAATAAGATAAATTTAAGGTAGTCTGGGCTAAATTAAAGTGAATGAAGATAAATTCCATTTAAACTGGGGTACCTTAAATCTGAAGTTATCCAGCTAACCAGCAAGTCTCACTTCATGATACTGGCCCCAACATGAATGCTAACTACAAGGCAAACAACCAGAACCAAGAAGTCTTTAGTGTCATATTCCCATTCTAAGGCATATTCCAGATTCCCACTTGCCTTTATAACGATTGTAGAGCTGCTCCAACTTCTTTCGATCCACAGAGTTTTTCATGGATTCCTTATAGTAGAGGTCTGGGTTATGGAAGTAATTGTCCGTGGCCACTTCTAATTTCCAGTCATTCTGTGTCAGGCAGTACACGGCGGTCTTCTCTCCGGCCTGCGTGAAGGCCATAAACTGTCGGATCTTGTCCTTCTGCGATGACTTCAGCTTATGCTGCAAAAAAAAAAAACACGGATGAGCACAGCAATTGGCACAAATGCCCCTTTGTGTGTTTTGTAACGTGCGGATCTGCCTCGTAATACCATCCAAAACCCTCTGATTAGTCCAGATACACACTTTCTCCCTCTCTAAATGTTTCATCCCTCCACCTTCTAAAGACTGATTAAATGCTCAAAACATTTCTTCAGTTTAGGAAGAGTGCTCGTATGGTTGACAGGAAAAAAAACCTGAAAAGTCTTTTTTCCCCAGTTAAGTGAAGATAGGCGTTGGACATTATTTATGAGATTTGTGACAAGGAGATCTGTCGTCACTGACAGTTGCCTGCCTTTCCAGTTGCCACACTTTATTTGCATGGTGCAAAAAGCTCCGAGGAGTTCATGCCAGTGCGTACCACGGTGGTCAAGCCAAGCCCCTGTATATTATTAATCCACAGCGCAGAATACGGCGTTAATCAACCAGTGTCCATCCAGAAGCGCCCGGTTTGTTGACACTGTGATGAAGCTGTTAACCCGGTCAGTCAGTCTCAGCCTTGTGCACATCGGTCCGCTTATTTTAAAGCAGCACTGATCGAAACGCCCAGCTGAGTCGTGCTGATCCTGCAGGAATAGGCGGCACATTAACATATGAAATCAAGGCCGCCGAGGACATTTCTGTCCCCCCAGCCGGAGTCACGCCGGGAAAGTAACCAGTCTTTCTGAATCAAGTGTGCAGTTTAACCACGCGACTCCTAACTAACATGAACTCTCAAACTAACAGCTTATATGTGTAAATGCATTACGAGATATTACGACGCAATTTATGCGTAACCGATTTATTAGGAATAGTTAAAAACCGTTGCAATCACTCAATAGTGGAAGATATGGGTGCACCCAAAACTAGGTTAATTGGTTCCTCACTTTATGCTGACTTCACATTTTTATGTGCAAGCCACGGATGTGCAGAAATCCATAATGTTTGATAAGGTATCTGGCCGTTGATGGCGTTATTACATAAAGCAGTGGCTTTCTCCAGCCGATGCAGTACATCACACGGGCTGGCAATCGCAATGCATCGTCCATGCACGTATTGTGATGGTGCAAAACTGAAGGTAACCATCAGATCTCCGGCTATCGGCATCCACAGCTGCGCCGGTCCGAGGGACAGTCCTGCCTGCTAATATGCGGGTTCGATTTGTGCGTTTTTAAATAAGTGGGGGTTCCGCGTAATTTTCTCTTTGTCCTACTTACTCGCACGGCTCCAGCAAGACAGTTGCCCCGCGTCCCAGTTACCCTTCTTACGCAGCCGGACAGGTCCTGTGTCCCGACTCCCTCAGATACCAAAAAGGGAAAGGTACGTGCGGAGCAACTGCAGGAGTCAGCTCTCAAAATACCATCAACTCTGACCTTCCCCTCGCACTGACAAACGGGCACAGAAAAACCTCACTGACAGTGCGCCGCTGGCGCAGGACACGTCGCGCACGGTACCGCCTGCCCTTCGGCAGTACCACCCCAGCCTACCGGCCCACGTTACAGCCCGCTGCAGAGGTTTATTAGTCTGTTTGGCTTACTGTTTTGATCGTACCTACCATTTTCTCACCCGCTTGTTTGACCAACTTGATAGCTGGTAGCTCCCCTGCGCACGCGCAGTGGCCACTAGGAACTGCGCTAAAGCACGAGAGAGCTTGCGCACGGCTGGTACCCAGAACAGGGAGATGTAGTTTTACTTTGAATAATAATAATAATAATAAAATTATCATTATTATTATACCATCAGAATCACTAGCAGTATATTATTATTATTATTATTATTATTATTATTATTATTTTATTATTATTATTGTAAATATTTAAAGTCAGGAGAGAAAAGAACAGAACGGTGTAAAGGGATAGAAAGTTTCAAGTTTGTAATATTCGAGACCCATGCAAGAAAATATGCCAACGGATATAGACAGTAAGTTTCAACAACAAAGTAAAATAAAACTAAATTTCCTTAATTTCCTTCAGTGTCAGTAAAGTATCTATCTATCTATCTATCTATCTATCTATCTATCTATCTATCTATCTATCTATCACTTTAAAAATAGATAGATAGATAGATAGATAGATAGATAGATAGATAGATGGATGGATGGATGGATGGATGGATGGATGGATGGATGGATGGACCAATAAATATATACCAAGAGCTTCACAGAAAACTACATATCCCAGTAGGCTGTGGGGGGGGGGACCCGATTACGATTGGTTGCGGAAGTTGGATTTTTTTCAGTCTTTAATTCGGAGGAAAAGACAGAAAAGAAATTCAACATCAACTAATGAACTTAAATTTAAACCTTCAAAAACACACGTTTCGTTACTGTGATACTCGAGAAGCTACAGTCTACAAAACGGTTAGCCTGTATTTCTTGTCTTCTTTATGCAGTTTTATAGGTGAATGCTGCTATACAACTGTTCACGATTTTTAATGCAGATTTTAATGTAGGACCACAGTCATGATGCATCCCCGGGGCGTACCTGCGGACGAGTGACATCTTTTGGCGACGGACCTGAGCACTCCGGGTCCCGGAGCTGTGAGCTGTCAGACAGCGAGTCGGCGGCTTTCGGCCAGTGCTGGAAGTCAGACGGGAGGCTGCGGCTTTCTGGCTATGTTTCGCATTTTGGGAGGAGTGGCATCTCACCAAAAAAGCTCCTTTAGCCCACTTGAATGTGGTGCTGGCGTGGACGCCGTATAAATCCGACAGGTATTTGCAAATTACGTATTTTACGCGTCAAAATCTGATTTTTATCTATGAAGCTATTCGCCGACTACGTCTTGTGCGTATTTGCCACATTGAAAAATGTAATCAAATTTCTCCATTCCGCAGATTTAAAAATGTAGTTATACCTCGCTGTGTGGAAAGGCTGATCCCCACGGGTTTCCACCGAAAAGATGACTGCCCATAGGAAGGCGGAGGTGTATATTATAACGCAAGAAATCGAAAAAAGTGCATTGGTTCAGTATATGTTAAACGCATGGCAATAACGTAACTGCGCGTTTTAGCCAATCTTAAAAAAATGTATCCGTATTATCTTCTGGATAGTTAACTTTATCGCCAGTGTGGGACTGACCGGCTTTGCGGAACAATGGTCCCATTGACCAGAAAGAGACTTACAGTAGTTGTATTCACTCTTTTTGGAGGAGGGGAAAACAAGTATGTCGTCATAAGAAACAGTAAATTCATAAGCAAGGAACTTTAATTCATGGCTGACTTTATTGTTGAATCGCGGGATTTGCTTGAACCTTCTTACAGTTTAACGGAGTGACGCGCGCATCAATTTTTACGTGTGAATTAATTGGCGTAAATTGCGTCTGTCAGCTTTTGATGGCTCCCCAGTGGCATTTGCTGTAATGCTTGTCAGGGCGTTTGCCATGTTCCGTTTCATTGTTTGAGCAGTCAGGTGCGCCCAGGTTACGAAAACAGGTGGGAGGTAATACTTTTAGTGCGTCTGTCTACATTTCCAGATAAGATCATAACATGTGATACATACACGTACGAAACCGGTCAGAATTTTTGTGTAATCTACATATAATCGTTTCGTTTTCAACGTCGGTATGGACAGTCAAGCTCTTTGGAGATATGTTGAAGATATTTTTGGTTGTGTTTAATGGATTGTTCTTGGTCTACTGTATATATTATATGCTGATACCAGGATTAAGAGAAGGGCTGAACTGGCTATCTGGCAAACTTGACATTTTCCCATTGTGGACCCGCAAAATTTGTGGTAAATTCATCATGGAGAAGCCAACCCCCTAGACATGCAAAATTTACTATGGGAGGATTTCTGGTGCATCAAATGAATATTGAATGAAGATGTTGAATTTAGCAAACTTGTTAATGCTGGACTCTGACCCACTCCTTCTGGCACCCACAGGCATCAACAGTGTGCTTCAGAATGTAGGAGACCTTGTAGTTCTTCAACATTCCTCATCCCTCCTCAGCTAACAAATGCCGAAGAGCAAAGGTGACCGAATGTGGGGTGTGTGTGCACTGCTATGTCTTGGCCTGGTGGGGGCACTGCAGCAGGAACAAGTGGCCCAGCACGCCATCAAGCTCCACCGCGGGAAGGGCGCAGCAGTGACGCAGGGCCGGCGCTGGCTGGCGGAGCACTGCAGGCGGCTGGCCGGGCTGCTGAGGCAGAAGACTTTTGCCGTGAAGAAGCTTGGCGTTGCCATCGCCGCTGTGGAGCGGGACCGCACGCTCTCTGACCCAGAGAAGCTCTTCCAGGTGCACACCCTGGAGATCTTTCAGAAAGAGCTGAACGAGAGCGAGAAGTCAGTGTTCCAGGCGGTGCTTGGGCTCCAGCGGGCCCTGCAGGGAGACTACAGGGACGTGGTCAACATGAAGGAGAGCAGTCGACAGAGGCTCGAAGCCCTGAGAGAGGCCGCCATAAAGGTAAGGAAGGGGCAAACAGGCATGCATCTAGACAGCCTGGAAGGGGTCCTCAAATTGGCTTGAAGGTGGAGCCAATGCCACAGACACAGAGCTTTGGAAGCTGATGTTGACGTGAGGGATGGAATAGAGAGGTGTCTGTCAGACTGGGACAAAAACACAAACCTTAATGGTGACCCAAGTGCAAATGTTCTGGTGAAGAGGGCCCCTGGTTCAGGGAAACGGTGCAACACCCTCTTGATTATCTGTGACTTGAGACAGACTTGTCCGGCTGACTACGTTATCTGCCTATGACAGGGGGGACGCGTGTTTGCGTGTGTCTTATTTGTAGGTCCAGATTATGGAGGAGATTCTCTTTAACTCTCTATTTCTCAGACGGCTTAAACATTTAGACGCAGGTATTTTCTAATGTTATTCTTGGCTGTTTAGCAGATATCTAAAAGCTTACTGTTTATGCCTATGTATAACGATGAATATTTCCGATGCAGCTCAGTACCCTCTCAAGTACAGCAGCAGGGTCTCTCTTGAGACCTAAAGTGGCATCCATTTTGTCACAGTTCATTACTGCTATGCCGCCTGCAGGTAAAATGTTCACATTACCATGTTTGTCCTCTGAAGAGGATATACAGTATGCACATTTAAGATGATGTACACACAGAAGTGCGTGTGTGTTTCTCGTTGCCTCCGGTGTGTGTATAAGTTTTATATGGATTCTAAAGAAAGGGTGCATACACATGGAGCTGATGATCTCCACTGACTTGAAGACAAAGTGGATGCAAAGCCAATGGTTCTGTCTGCAGGAGGAGCAGGAGTATGTGGAGCTGATTGCGGCAGAGAAGCACCAACAGGAGGCAATGAAAAGTGTGCAAGACCAAAACAAGACCCTGTCTATGCTTGATGAGATCCTGGATGATGTGCGACGTGCTGCTGACCGTCTGGAGGAGGAGATCGATGATCATGTCTTCGATTATAACAAACAGGCAAGATGAAAGATCTAACAGATAAATCTCTGTTCAGGGGAAGGGTGTGAGTTGGTTGATCTTGTTTGTTGTGGGACTGGTCTTCTGTGCAAACCCAGCAAAGGATGTTTTCAAAAGTCTGAAGGTTGATTGCCGAGCCACTCACCCCGCCGGCTGTGCGTCCGCAGATGAAGGGTGTTAACGTGGAGGCCGTGCTCCGGGTGGAGGAGGATGAGGAGGACTCTCAGAGGAACGTGTCCAGGCGGGAGGTGGAGGATAACTTGGGGCTCAGTATGCTGATCGACTCCCAGAACAACCAGTATGTCCTGACCAAGCCTCGGGACTCCACCATGCCCCGTGCTGACCATCACTTCATCAAGGTCTGCTCCACATTCTTCTGCTCTCTGCTGCTAAGTCAGGGTCTCCACATCAAGCATGTTGATGACCACAACTCACAGCACCTGTTTAATTTAGTTTCAATGCTGCTTAGATGCTAAACCCCCAGACAGACTAATCTTCTGTTACTTTAACATCTCCTCTCATCCTGTCATCCTCCATATAATTTAAGTTCTCCACAACTTGTGACCCACACCAACTGAGTGTTTGTTTCTTCTGCATTCCTTCAGCATTGTTCCTTCTCTCTCAAACTAGACCATTTGTTTACGATCTGTATTCTACATGTGTGACCTGTGTCTGTTCTCTGTGCTTGGTTATTCAGGACTTGGTGACTGTGGTCATGCTTTCACTTCCCTGCGGGTGGCTGTGTACACAGATGGGTCTCCCCACCATGTTTGGTTACATCATCTGTGGGGTCCTCCTCGGCCCCTCCGGGCTCAATAGAATCAAGGTGAACACTTTGGGATATCTTTGATCTCAACCAGCAGATGGTACAGATGGTACCTCCCCATTCTAGATCTTTCCAGTGCTCACACTGCTTATATTACACTTGGGATGCTGCATAGTTTTTATACATATAACTGTTGTGTATTGTATTGTGTTTCTAGTCTATGGTTCAGGTGGAGACATTGGGAGAGTTTGGGGTGTTCTTCACCTTGTTTGTGGTGGGCCTTGAGTTCTCCCCCGATCGCCTACGCAAGGTCGGTACCATGAAAGTGTCATTGTGAACTGCTCAGCACAGTGCACGTGAGCCGTAATGTATGTAATATGTGTACCAACAGGTGCTGAAGATCTCTGTCCAGGGCTCGTGCTACATGACGCTGTCAATGGTGGCCTTTGGTCTCCTCTGGGGACATCTGCTGCACATCCGCCCCACCCAGACTGTCTTCATCTTCACCTGCCTGTCCCTCTCCAGCACCCCCGTAGTGTCTCGCTTTCTCGCTGGAGGGCCACGTACGGACAAGGAAGGTAATCGTGTTCATCAGTGAGTAAGAATGTGTCAAACCAGGAAATGGAAAAAGAGGGATCTCGTTTTAAAGCTGCGATGGCAGAATTTAGGCTTTGTGGTGGGTGGGGTTACTGTGAGCTGCCAGGCACTGCAGTTTAATGCAACGGGAACCAGTAATATAACTGATGAGGATCAGGTTAAACCTGTCAGTGACTGACACACAGAACAATCTGATCGAGTATTGGGTTTCAAAGCCTCAAAAACAATAGATATTTCATGCTAAACAGGGATAGGCTGAAGATTGAATGTGGCATGTGGTCTCAAAAGCAGACAATGACAATTAAAGTAATATGCAGGTTCAGAGTATTAAAGCTAATTCTGATCTTGGCATGAAGCTTTATCTGACGTCTGCCAGTGTTTTGCCCACACAGGCGAGTTGGATTACAGCAGCGTTCTCCTGGGAATGCTGGTCATGCAAGATGTCCAGCTGGGCCTGTTCATTGCTATCATGCCCACACTCATTCAGGCTGGCGGGGGCGGTATTGACAGGTAAACCCTCCTCTCTGCCTTTGGGCATCTCTGCCTTTTTGCTATATGCTGTGAAAATAAAGCTGATCTGCATTTAATGTACAGTAGGTGTGTTAGGTACTCGTTATATGCAATAAAATGCTCACAAATCTTTTATTTTATGAAAGATCATGCTTCTGTGTAAAGGATTTGTTTAAAAGTTAAAGTGATTGGTTTTAATTTTGATCTAATTGCTACTACAATTTGTTTATTTGGTGATTTGTTTAGAAGTGTGAGTAGTAAAAGTGTGTTTACTTTATGTATTACGTGTTTCTGTGGGGGAAAAAAAAAATGTAAAAATAAAAGTAATAAGCAAGGCTGGTCTCTGTAGCTGTGTTTCTCTCTGACGCCTGGGCCTGTCAGTGTGCCTGCGTTTCTCACTGTGCCGTTTTGTGGCAGTGTTGTTGTGGGCGGCCTGCGCGTCCTGCTGCTCCTGGGCCAGGTGGCCGCCTCGCTTGCCGTGGTGCTGCTGCTGTGTGCTCTGCTCAGGTCCCATCTGATTGGCCCCTTTTGCAAGAAGCTGCATGCTGAGTGCAAGGGCACTAAGGAGATCCTGGTGCTGGGGACCACTGCTTTCGTCTTCCTCATGCTGACGGTATGATTTTTGCGCGGGCACCGTGCCTGGCAGCTCCTCAGCCAGAGAAGGACCTCATCTCGCTCTGCCTACTTAACCCATTCCAGCCCAGTTACACCATTTTACTTTTATATTACATTATCAAATCATGATTTTAAAGAAGTAAAGGATATGGATAATATGTTCAATAATAAGTTTTAAAGGCTTCATTGATTATTATAAAATTATTTCATTAAAAATGATTAGCTTTTAAGAATCCTACTATTCTGGCAATATTAAGAATGATCTTTTCCGTTCTAATCTACTGTATCTAAAAATAAGATGTATAAAACAAATATTGTACAGTGTTAAATGCATGTAAACATCTTTAAATGTCACGTTCTTGAGCAGTGCTTAATGTGGTGATGTACATTATCATTTGTTGTTGCATAGAATCTTCTCTTCCATGTCATTCTTGCCGCCGCTTTCTTCCTCTGTTTAAACTTTTTTGGCTGTGTGTGTGATTTGAGGTTTTAAGTCCCCATGCACTCCAACCGCTGCAGGTGACCGAGTTCTTGGACGTTTCCATGGAACTGGGCTGCTTCCTGGCTGGTGCACTTCTTTCCTCGCAGGGTCACATGGTCACCACTGAAGTCATGAGCTGTGTTGAACCAATAAGAGATTTCCTTGCTATCATCTTCTTTGCCTCCATTGGTGAGTCTATTCATTGTCCGGTACTTGGCACTATATTTATATATTATGCTATTTTATTTAGAGACAAAAATGAACAAAAATTTTAGTAAAGCAGTGCTATACTGGTCTTCTACCTGCAAAAGCAGTTATGAATCGATGGCCATGTGTCTTCGACAGGCCTTCACGTATTTCCTACGTTTGTGCTGTACGAACTCACCATTCTGCTGGTGCTGACCCTGACCCTGGTCATCATGAAGGTACAGCCGTAATTCTTTTCCTTTACGGTGTTACGGTCTTGTCCCTCTTCATCTGATCATTACGACGGTTACGGTGTCACCTCAGCAAAGACAGTGGAGCTGTATTATGGATGACGACAATAACAATATTGAGATTGTTTTGCGAAGGATTTTTTTCTAATAATATCATGTCCTTGTGTGTTTTTTGCTCCTGTTTGTCCAGTTTCTTATAGCGCTGCTTGTACTGTCGGTGATCCTCCCGCCAGGGTCCAGGCACATTCGCTGGATCGTTTCAGCTGGTCTGGCACAAGTCAGTGAATTCTCCTTTGTCCTGGGCAGTCGTGCCCGCAGAGCGGGCATAATCTCTCGGGAGGTAAGTGCCATTTGTCAAACTTAAACTTCTTTGATTTTATTAGCTTTGGGAATATAATTGTAATTGACCAAGCATCATTTTTTGAGCAATTCATTCATTATTTGACACTTGATTCTGGGTTACTAGAATTTACTATTTTGAACTGATGATGAATCCTGTAATTTCTTCGTAGCATACGTAGCATTTTTTGGTGTAAAAATAACATTGATGCCTCTTTAATTCAGGTGTACCTGCTCGTCCTCAGTGTAACCACACTAAGTTTGCTGTTGGCTCCTGTACTCTGGAGAGCAGCCACTCTCAAATGTGTCCCTCGACCAGAGCGCAAGACAGTCACGTGAAGTCACTGGTACTTTATGATCCCGAGGGATACTCTGAGTGTGGCCGGTGTAGAAGGAGAGAGAGGGTTAATGAGTGGGTCAAAGGGTATTCGTAACCCTAAGCTACAGAGAGTTTCTGTCTTAAGTTTTTTAAATTGTTTACAATTAAGTTTCAATTTCCATAGTGCTGCATTGTCACTGATGGATCAGTGATGAATGTTTTTTTTTTTTTGAAGTGTCTAGAATCTTCTCTTTATTTACAAAACATTGATTTATATTTATGTTATTGTGAAAGGGCACAAACGGGAGTGTCGGAGGGGCAGGGATCCACTGGCAGATTCAGGGCCAAACACTTGACAGGGGTGACATTTTGTGAGAGGGTCCAGAATTTCTAGGCAGCCCCTGGGCACAAATGTTAGTAAGAGTGCCTCACGTACACAGATACAGGGGCGGAGTAAAGCATGGGCTGTCCCAGGCCCCAACAAACAACAGGGCCCCAGCCTGCCTGGGGGAACAGTTTATTAAATTGACAGCCCCTGAGTGTCTGTGCTCTTGTCTGCCTAGGACCCCTCAACTAAGTTAATCTGCCCCTACACAGATACCGTGTTGTCCTCACAAAAATGTAAATTGCTTAAAATAATTAAACATTATAAATGATGGCTGAAATGATGGTTTGCATAAACTTTAGTGATGATGCACTGAGCATTTTGCTAAAATATTGTTGAATGTGACGGTTTTAATTTTCCTTTACTTCTTTTCTTTATTTCTTTTCCAGTTGTAAAAGGGAAAAATAACTGCACAGTGATATTTTAAGAGTGTAATAATGCTACTTAAGAGTTGCAGCTGCTGAATGTGCCTTAAATTCATATGTACACTACACTGCCTCAGCATAAGCGGTCTTAAAGAATGCTCACATCTTTCTACAACACGCACAAAACAATCATTGCATTCCAAATGTCCATTTCAAATGCAACCAAAGGTGTTATTCATTTATAAATGAATTGTCTATGTAACCCCAGAGCTGTATTTAGTTTTGGAATAAGCCCTGAAACACAAATGTTTCCTATTGCCCAAGCTATATCCATTTTAACCTACTACTCTTCTGAGGATATGTAGTTTATTGGCATGTATTTGACTATATTACATGAAGAAATGTTGCTGCTGTAATTCGCTGATGTTATAAATATTTTTAATAGGGAACCAGAATCTAATGGGAGTAAATGCTTCAGCTACCAAGCACAACAAATAAATATATTTGTGACCGTATGTTTCATTTGTTTTGTACTTTACTGTGTAAGATTATGTCCTCTTACGATTGGTTGTACTTTGCCCCAGCTGCCACTGCAGTTGATTTCGGGTGTCTTTATGTCATTAAGTTACCCATTATTTTCTTAAAGTGTACTCAACAGCTCCTACAGTGTTGGCTAAACCAAAAGATATAACCTACTTTAAATTAAACCAGAATAGGGGGGAAAGCTACCGTTGCAGGTATACCACATCTATATATATATATATTATTTTTATATATATATATATATATATATATATATATATATATATATATATATATATATATATATATTTTATTTATTTATAATATATATATATGCTGCAAAATACATTTCTTGAATGTTTGCACTCTTGTTAAAGCGATCTCTATTCCAACCAAAACGGGTTAACTGGGTGCGTGATCTTATTTTCTTCTGATGTCATCGTAATAATTTAATTGGATAGTGTCGGTTTGCCCCGAGGTTTACCCGTACTGGGACGCTGGAACTGAGGTACACAGTGAAAGTGCTGAACCGCTGTTAAGTGTTACACCGGACGCATTTGAGCCTCAGGGTTTACTGGCAGCGAGGAGATCCAATAGGCTTCGTCGCAGGCGGAAGTTGTTGTCTAACGGCCAATCAGACGGTGTTGGAGGCCGGCCCAACGCGGCATGCTTAGAAACGTCACGCAGTGCTTGTCCAATGGCAGAGCTTGCTTTTGGACACCGCCAAGCTCAGTTTGAGTCGGACGGAGATTATACTGATCCTGGGATCGCTGTTGAGGCGGCTGGCAGCAGATGTAGAAATTTTCGAGCGGGGCCTCGCTGTCGCATTAGGCGTGCCCAAAAAAACTATTTGCTGCCTCGCTTTGTTTAGTTTCTTATTCCCCCCTTTTATATAAAACATTCGAAGAGGTTATGCGTTGATGATTTTGAACAAGTAAGTTGGTTTCCCTTTACTGGGTTTCACTTTGTGCCGCAAAGGAGCGGATCATGACTGAGACGGAGTGCCGGGGGGTGAAGCCTGTCCGCGGCGCCTTTCTGGAAAGCCATCCACCCCACGGCTAGCTCTGCCCGTGCACTATTAGCATGTGACAGGCTGACCAGCTTTGAGTCACGTCCCTCACCATTATTGTTTTTCTGTTATTTCGTGCGCCGCTTCCGCGTTTGCCGTCTATCTCTCGCCGGCGTCAGGTTTGCGAGCTGAACGTGCAGCCTTTTATTTTGCGACGCTGTTTAACGCTTTATTTTTCTTTCCTTTTGGGGTAAAATGGCTGACACTTGATCAAGCTGGGCCACGAGGAGCGCCGAGGCTTCACCGGTTTTTCTTCAAAGGATGTAAATTATCCATATTAAACCGTTTTTTTAACACTGGCTGGCGCAGTGAAACTTGCAAAAAGGTTATTCGTCGTCCCCCGTGTAAGACTGCCAACAAAGAGAAGCGGTCTTACTAGAGAGCGTTATATTAGTTGTCTGGTTTTAATCTAGTAAGTACTTTAATTTTAATATTCATATGTATTCCTGAGAGACGTGTCGTTACACGGGGGCACCCTTAATACCTCGTTTCCTAATAAGAATGAGGGGGAGAGCTGTGCAGCATCCATTTTGTCGGAGCAGATAGATGAAGGTCTCCAGAAAAAAATACTTGATATAGTTGCTTTCACTAAACCAGGAGCGAAATTTCGCCTGAAGTATATAAAATAAACCGCGGTGATGTTGAATACTGTCGGATCTGGACGGTGGGCTGCCGGCTCCCCGTTTGCTTCTTGTTTCCTGTTTGGTTTTTGGGTTTAGACCTCCTCTTCCTCCGTCTTCTGCCATCAAAAAAGGGGGAGTCGGGGAAACAATGAATTGACGGGAGTTTGTCGTAAGTGCAATGTGGGCGATCGCTTTATTATCATTATATTATTTCTGGCCACGTTTTAAAAGTGGTGTTTATGTTTTCAGCAACGCTGTGCGGGTTTTGTAGAGTTAAGGTTTTAAGGGCACGAGACCGTGCAAGTTTTTGTTAAACTGCAATTCGCGTTAATGTTAAGTTAATGCAGTGCAACGTGTTTTGTACATTTGCACATTTGTTTTTCTGTCCTTGGATGTTATTTTGTAGTTCACGACACTCGCTGATCCGCTTTGCTGAAGCTAACGCTAACTCTAGGCCGACGTAGCGTGCAATTTTAAAGAAAGGAGGGGGCAAAGAAAAAGTTTTGACAAGCAGATGTAAGTACCTCCGCAACACTTATTTTAGCAGTAGCGTTGGAAATGTGATCGTTTTTGTTTAGCGCCGAGTTGGTAGTACTTGGGTGGAGTATTGCTGGTGTATTAGTGGCGCTATTTTGCGGAAAATAAAGTGGATGCTTTTGTCACTCCCGGCGGGCCTGGCTACTGCGCGCCGTACGTTTTTCTTTATTTACATTGTGCAGCACACGCCGAAGTCCTCTGTCGTTCGATAACTAACTAAAAAACTTCGTGTAAGCAATTGATAAAACTTAATGGGGGATCGGAGGCCTTCTGTTGCACCCCCACACTCTGACACTGTGAAAACAATTTAGATCCTTGTCAACGAGTGTGTTTGCATCTGTCCGGAGAAGAAATGGTGGTATTCTGGTCTTGCATTTTTTCTCTTTAAACATAATTTACCCAGAGCAGATGTTTCCTCTGCTTACACTCCCCAGTTTTGAGTTGCACTCTAATTTAATTAAGATTTTTAAGTATACGGACGGCATTCGCTATTCTGCATATTTACTGGAAGGACAGTAGTTTCGGCGGCCAGATATTTAAATGAATGTGCCTTCTGGTGGTCTGCTTAGCGGTCAGTTTGCCTGCAGCAAGCAGGAGTTTTAAGTTCCCTTGGATCAGAAATAAGAAAATATACAAAAACTAAAACGAGTGTTTACATGCTATTTAATAGTATAATTTCCCATGAATTTGCCGATAGATTGCAGATCCCAAGCACGAGAGGGCTCGAGGAAGGAATACTTGCATCTTGTATGTAATTTTCGCACGTCACATGTCCCCACAGTTCTGGTTACTTGGCAGGTTGTAGGGGCATCGTAGACACCCCCCCCCCCCAGCAACCTGTGGTATAAAAATTATAAACCAACCTCTCTGATAACAGAGAGGCACTTAGAATAAAAGTCTAAGTTGTTAGAAGATATTTAACTCCTTTCTCAACATGAAAAGCTTCATGTACCCTGGGCTGCCACGGACATTGTATCGAAACTCTGCTTTATTACATCAGCCACTAATCATACCTGTTTCTCCATGTAAGAGATGGTCCTGTTTTTCCTCTGTCTTAGGAGATCTGCTCTTGATTAAGAATAATCCTCCTTCTCCCCAAAGACGCCATAGTTCCTTCTCGCCCCCCAGGATTTTCTATCATGGCAAAAGATGTAAGTGCGCTGCTGTATCGGTTTGTCTCTCTGCATACATAAGCTGCCGGCCAGTGATGTCCCTGGGTGCAAAAGCTTTTGCAATATGGAGAGCCTGCATATTCTGTAGAAACTAGCACAGAAGGCAAGTAGTATTGCTGCAAATTAAAGATTATATTGAAGGAAATATTGATACAAGAATAGATGGGAAATTGTTTGGAAATGATGGCACTTTTCAGAAAGATGACTGTAAAGTGAATATTGAGGCACAGAATTGCTTTTGTCTGAGGCTGTTTTCATTTTACCATGCTTGTCTTCTGATCTACAGGTTGGTGTGATTGAAACCAATGGAGAGCTGAAGGTTTTCGTCGACCAGAATTTGAGTCCCAGCAAAGGTGAGCAGCCTAAGTCAATCATGTGCTTAGCTGATAATATCCAGCCTCGGGTCAGTCTTCTAGGTCTGCGTGGCTCTTCTTAAATCAGTCAGCTATAATTCATGGCCACTTAGCCACCTTTGTACCATACATTTTAAGCAAACACATTTATGAATTCTTTGGTTGCTGTTCTTGTATTAAACTGATTTGTACCTTCATTTCTGTGTAACATTTATATTAGCTCTCTGAACTTTATTAAACCTAATTAGCAAGCTAAGAACCAGAGTTAAGTGAGTCGCTGTAGCAGGTATCCCGGAACGAGATTTGTTGGTTAGGCTGGATAATGTGCTGGATTTAAGGCATCTTCGTTTACTTCCATTCAGCCCAGACTACCTTAAATCTGATAAGTTATCTTGATAATCCTAAAAATCCAGCTTTGTGATGCAGGCCCCTGTACTGTGTCTCCAGCGTCATGCATGTATTGGAAACCAAGATAATATGAACTGCTGTTTTGTCATGGTGGTGTTTCAGCAGCAGGGGGCAGTAAAATGCCATATTCTTAGCATGATTGAGTTCAGCCTGCAGCTGTTCTATTTCTCATACTCTGTTAGTGTTTTTCTCCTCCCATTCTCTGTTATTTTAACTGTTATTTAGACCGATCTAGATGTCTAATTTGCATTATGTGCAGTTACTCCAGTGTGCTTGTGATTGAAATGCATTTGCAGTGTGGCTCAGCCTGAAATGTTGCTGCCGCGTTGTGTGTTTGGGTTTGGGGTTTATGGTGTCAGTTTGATGATGGGGTGTAAATCTGTCGCCTGAGAGCAAACAGGCTGTAACACGCTGTACTGTAGAAACCGGAGACCCGCAGCCCTCGCCTCTGGGCGGTCGTGATGTTTGCTTTGCCCTGTTCTCGCAGGGGTCCTGTCACTGGTCACTGTCCACCCGTCGCCTGTCACTCTGGGGAAGCAGCTTCTGCCAAAAACGCTTGGGCCCTCCAACGTCAACATCGCGCCGCATGTGGTGAGTCTGCGACGGGCCTCCCGCGGACTCCCATGGCACGACTGGAGCGGCCTTGCGTGGTCACGACCCGCTGACTTGCAGGCAGAGCAGCGGGTGCCTTTGGCTGCTGTTTCCAAAGCAATTTCCAAAAAAAAAAAAAAAAAAAACTTTCCTTTACCATCATGAGGTGACCTGTGAACATAAGCCTGTAACAAAACCTGCAGTCAGCAAGATTACTGCTGTCATCCTCTTAGAGCTAAAGCCTTTGCCTGGGACGATTTACACTCTTCCTCTCTTCGGTCCCCCCCCCGTTACTGAAGTCTCTAAGCCATTTAATTGTGCAAATAAGTACTAGTAATGCAACCTCTCAATCAAGTAAAAGAACAATTAATCAAACCGCATTGACATTTTACTGGGCTATCTTAGACGACCGCCTAGCCCCTTGGTGATCGCAGATATGCTGGGTTTATTGGCTTATTGCATTACTAATAAGAACTGAGCTTTCAGTTGATGCAAATGAATGTTGGAAAGGGGGAATTTGACCTTGTGTTTGCCCCAGTACACAGAAATGCCTTGTGTTATATGGCAGATTGTCCCTGTTTCACTCCGTAAATTGCCAATCATGGTACCGATTAATGGGGCTTCTGTCATCTGTGTTATTGCCGGGGATGGGTTAGGTATTTAAGATAATAGTACTTGACTGGATAAGATGGGAGTGACTGTTGATGAATGGTGTTTAGTTCTTTATGGGACTAACATATTGTTACCATTAATTTGAAGAAACTTTCTAGTCCTAGTGATCCTTGTCTGAATTTCGGCCATGCGTTTCGAACAGAGGACCCGCTTTCTGTTGTCCAAGCAAATGCAGTGAACCTGACTCAGTCTTTGAGTTGGAACAATGTGTTGGTGTCTCATCAGGTGATAGGCACCCCCCAGAGGCCCAGTGTGTCCAGTGCTGTCCTGGTGGCCAGTCCACACACACCCAGTAGCCAGTTCCTCTCCCAGAGTCAGCCGTCCGACTCCTCGCCCTGGTCCACTGGGTTGGTTCCTGCTGGTCGCCTCGCTCTCGATCTGAGTGGCTTGGAGTTTTTAAACATAACAAAATGACCTCTCCACTGATCCACATGCTTTTCCACCTCTAAGTATTGTAATGTTTTCCTTTATGGTGGTAATTATTGTTGTAATGTTACTATTTATGTATCTTTTCAAGCCAAAATAGTGAGACAATTTTTAAAAGTGAACTTGAACCTTGTCATTTGGAAAACAGAAGCCAGCTGGTGGTCACATTGCATCATGTAATGATTTATTAATGGTTTATTCTGAGACTTTAGTCCTTGTACATGTTTAATGCAATATCCGAACATCCATGATTAGTTATGCATCTAAGAATTAAGTCTTGCCACACTTGTAGGAGAACGATACCTAGGTACCTAAATTATGATAGTCCTTGTAGACTCTGACTGTAGAATCTGCTGACTTTGACATTGTGTCCTGTTGACTGCACAGGAAGCGCAGCAAGAAGGGCGAGAAGAATGGCAAAGGGCTGAGACATTTCTCCATGAAGGTGTGCGAGAAGGTCCAGAGGAAGGGAATCACCACCTACAATGAGGTCGCTGACGAGCTAGTGGCAGAGTTCAGCTCCTCTGACAACAACATCTCCCCCAATGACTCTGTAAGCCCCTGGGACGCTTAAGGCCTCAGTGACCACTAATGTTCCTGATGGTTAGAATCCAATGTGACTCCCTACCTCTCCAGCATGTATATGACCAGAAGAACATCCGGCGTCGTGTCTACGATGCCTTGAATGTGCTGATGGCCATGAACATCATCTCCAAGGAGAAGAAGGAGATCAAGTGGATCGGCCTACCTACTAATTCTGCCCAGGAGTGCCAGAACTTGGAGGTGAGTACAGAACGAGACCTTCGGGACTACAGGCCTGTTAAGCAGCTCTGAAACACACAAGAGCTGCCCTTTTTATTTAGGTTAGCCTTTTGGGATGTCTGTTGTGTAGGTCCACCCATTTTAAACCATGTAGCTAAAATTAGAATGTTAATTTTCGTTTTCATCTATTTGCATAACAAGTATCATTAAATCTGCATTTCAATTGAGGACAATCAAATTGACATAACCGTTAGTTTGGCTCAAAGTATCTCAAATTACACTTCAAAGAATTTCCAATTTTTAATGTATATTTACCCTGTCAGATATTGAAATCTCTTTAGAATAATATGCACATTTTAGGGATACTCAGATTAAATCTGTGTTCCTGTAAAATTTTCAGATCTGTATCCCTGTATTAAATTTTAGGTGGAGAGGCAGCGTCGACTCGAGAGAATAAAGCAAAAACAATCCCAGCTGCAGGAACTGATTTTGCAGGTAAGCAATCTGACTTGACCTCTAGAGTAAATCTTTGTGTAGAAATGTAAAATGACGTGAGGTCCATTTCTGTTTTTCTCCCTGGTCTACTTAGCAAATTGCCTTTAAGAAGCTGGTTCAGAGGAATAGGCAGCTGGAGCAGCAAACCAAGAGACCTCCGCCACCAAACTCTGTCATTCATCTGCCTTTCATCATCGTCAACACCAGCAAGAAGACAGTCATCGACTGTAGCATCTCCAATGACAAGTGAGTTGTGTGGTTGTTCAGGACCTTGGGGTTCTTTCAAGTGCTGCTTCAGTTCGTGACAGATATGGGGTTTGTCTGTCACTTCCTGATTGTCGATCTTGTCGTCCCCTGACAGATTTGAATATCTCTTCAACTTCGATAATATGTTTGAGATCCACGATGACATAGAGGTGCTAAAGAGGATGGGGATGGCTTGCGGGCTGGAGGCAGGGAAGTGTTCCCCGGAGGACCTTAAGATCGCTCGCAGTCTAGTGCCCAGAGCCTTGGAGCCTTATGTTACAGGTCAGCCAGTCTATGAAGCCAACTGCTGAGGAATCTGTAGGGTGGTCCTTCAGGGGCACTTCTCATTGGCGATCTCTCTGCTCCGACAGAAATGGCTCAGGGATCGATAAGCAACGTGTACGTAACAGGAGTGTCGTCTAATGGTGGACGGGGTCTTGCTGGCAGGTGAGTCTAATCACGCTACCCAACGACATTGCTGAATGGTCATGGCCTTGTTTCGGCGTTGCTGATTCCATCTGCTCTCTTTTGGTCTGCCTGCCCAAAGTGAGAGTGTTGATGGTACTATGGCGTCCAGCTCCAACGGCTCCCACTACAGCGGCTCGCGGGTGGAGACCCCCGTTTCCTACATGGATGAGGAGGATGAGGACGACGACTACGACGAGAACGACGACGACGATTAATCCTGCCCATTTGTTTTCATTCCCTATGGCCATCTTCATTGAAGTTCTTCCTGTGTTCTTTTCTTTGTCCCTCCCCCCATTTATTTTTTTGAGATGGGGAGTGAGGGTTATTAGGGGTGTGTCCCATCCTCATTCCCGGTAGACTTTGTCCCCGTTCTGCTTCTACAGCTTGTTGTTTTTTTGGTTTTTTTTTTTTAAAGACTGTTAGAAGCAACCTCAGCTGATGGTTGCAGAATACTAAACAAATTCCAGCCTGTCCAATAGATTGTCTCCAAAACGTCCCCCCCCCCCCCCCAACACCCCCGCAAGGACATAGCATTAAGCTGTGATTGCTCTGACTGACCAGCTATAATGATTGAAGATGGTTAATTCCCAAAGACTGGATTATGAAATCTTTAAATGGATGAGGTTGCTTGTGAAAGATCGCGCCAGTGTGTGTGTGATTTATTTTTGTATCATTTATAGCTTTTTTGTGTGTGTGTGTGTGTGTGTGTGTGTGTGTGTGTGTGTGTGGCCTCCCCATGTCTTTCCTTTACTTGGCTTTCTGCCGGTTTGTAGGCAGCTGTCTCTGCAACTGAATGTTTGTGATGAATTGCTGTCCGGGAGTTTGCCTGGTTCTCCAAGCCAGTCTTTCTCAAACCAGTCTTCGGGGACCCCCCACTGGGGGCTGGGAGGGAGCAAAAACGTGGACTGCGTGGGGCTCCCTGAGAACTGGCTTGAGAACTGCTCTTAGCATCAAGACTCCCATTTCTGTTTACATTTACTGCCGATTCGGGGTGTCCAAGGAAGAACTCTACCCACATACTATATGTCAAGGGTTTCTTTTTCTCTAATAGTGCGACTAATCAAATCCTAAAGCTTTATCTATATAAAGATCAACTGTGGAATGGGGAGGAAAGTCGAGATTTTCTTCTGTCCAAAAAAGGGGATCTCTGGTGTACAGCTTTTCCCGGATGCCTCTTGTCTCTCTCTCTCTCTCTCTCGTAATCTAATTTAAGTTTGACTGTAGAATTATAGAATTAAATATAGAATGTTTTAACAAGGTTTTTTGTTACTCTTTTTTTTTTTTTTTTTTTCTCGTTTGAATTGTATGAAATTTTATAAAGCATTGTAGTTTGCATATTAAGCTATGTATGGTGAAGACCACTGTGCTCTGACTGACCTGTAGCTCAAATGTCGGAGGTGGCCTGGCATTGCCCTGTCGCCGCCCTGCTGCTGGTTCAGATTGCGGGATGGATTGTGGTCCGAAGCCCATTGACTTCTGTAATACGCTGTTTGGGAAGCCACAGAGTGGAACAGTAAGGGAATGACAGCAGCTACTAGCGCACACTTCTTGCCAATCGTAGATATTCCTGTGTGCAAAAAGAATCTGTAGACAGTTAATTCTTGAGCTATTTTGGAATTGCATGTAGGTCTCGTTTGTAAATTGAAATGTTTTGATCTACATTTTCAATGTTTCAAATTTCAGGTAACTGAAATTGTCTAGTCGGGTAGGAAGTAATATTGCTTGGCTATTCTACTATTGTCAAGCTTAGTTGATTAAGTGGTGGTACCATAGAGTCCTGCCACTTGCTTTTACGGAGTTGCTGGAAGCTTAACTTTCCATGGAATTGGGCTTTGGACAGATTTGATTGTGTGGTACTTTGGGGGGATGATTAATCTGTAGTCTCCAGATGTTTCACTTCAATTTGAGTTTGTTTGTTATGCAGCCGGAGGTCTTCATTCTTGTACTAACGAGTACTTTGCTTGTCCTCAGCCCTTTAACTATACCGTTGGAGTAGGGACAAAGTCCCTCTCTCTGACTCATAACACTGTTGGGTTTTCTTAAATAAAAAAAGACACAGGTTTTTTTACACAGTTTTCTAACTTCACTTGGGTTCCTGTCTTGAAATTCATGAGAGATCTGCATTAATATCTTCAGCCTTTCCTTTTGGGTGGTATCTGGAGGCTGAGAGGTTGGGTAGTGGTCTAATGTGTATAACCATTCTATGTGATCAAGTTGTGTGTGTGTGCGTGCGTGCGTGCGTGCGATTCAGGAATAATTCTGTGTTATACTGTTGCTAATTACGTGTGTCTAGTTTGTTGTATTCGTGTGAAGGAAATGGCAAGTAACCTGTAATACAAATTAATACATTTTGAATGAAGTTTGTCCTTAAATATTGGATCTTGTCTTAATCTTGACAGCCACCCTAAACACACAAGCCTTAGGGCTTCCTTGATTGGACTATGATTGACCACATTTCAAAGTAGTTGTTAAACATTGACAGGAAACAGTCAATGTTAATGCAAACAAATTAAGCCATAATTTATTGGCATAGGATAATCAGGAAAAAGTCATTGTTACATGCTTTTTTTTTTCTTTTGCAATATCAAGGACATCACATTTTTTGATTGTATAAAATTTGCAATTGAGGTCATGGGCAAGACATTCAACCGCAGTCACTCCATATGATGATGTGTTCAATGGTAAGTAATCATGTTGAAGTTTTTGTCATTTCCGTTGAAGATTGGGGTAACACGGTGGTGCGGTGGTTAGCACTGACACCTCACACCTGGGGACCAGGGTTCCGTGTGTAGAGTTTGCGTATTCTCCCTGTATCATTGTGGGGTTACCTCCAGGTATGCTGGTCCCCCCCCCCCCACAGTCCAAAAACATGCTGAGATTAATTAGCTACCAAACTGCCCATTGGTGTGCATGTGTGAGTGAGTGAGTGGTGTGTCAGTGTGCCCTGTGAGGGGTCGGCACCCCATCCTGGGTTATCTGCCTTGCACCCATATCCCCGTCGATTGGCTCCAGACCCCCTTTGACCCTGAATAGAACAAGTAGCTTCAGAAAATTGATGGATGGAATTGGTGGTGAAAGGTGCCAGAAGAACAATATCAATGAGGTTTTGTTTGTGTGATTATAAATCTGGCTGTTCATAAATCAAACTTTGTTGCAATGGTTACTGTCATGTTTATTTTCCTTTAATATTTACAATGAAACTGCTCTTAAATCAGTTGGATCAAAATAAGCTGTGAGTGACACAGACAACTGACAATTGCATACCAATCACTTAAAAATGTCCTAGCATGTTCAATGCCTTTCTTGCTAGTGTCACTAATCAACTGCACTCTGCCACCCTCATTAGTTTTTTTTTTGCATTGTTCTTTAGATCACATTAACCTTTAGGTGTAGTCTTGTTTGCCTGAGCTCATGTCTGTGTTCTCAGCAGTATAATATAGGGGGTATTACAAGGTGGATAAAGGCCTTACATGAAGGTGATGAGTCAGACAGATCTTTGTATATGTCACACAGCTAAACCCTCTGTCCAAAGGCTTCTTTGAATCTGTGGATGGCAGCCTTGTGTCTGGGTACAGGAACCATTCTGGGCTTACTATTGGGATACAGTGCTCTCGTTTTTCTCGGATTGTGAAGCAGAAGGATTAGAAAGCGCTTTAATCTGAGTGCTTGTGCGCGTTGTCAGTCTCTCCAATTCTTTCTGAGTTGCTCCATTTTTCCGCTCGCAATCATGATGGATATTGGTGGTCTGACCACTGTGGTGGCCAATTCAGCCTACATCTCTGCACGTGGGAGCTTTGATGGAACAGGCAACCCTGCCGCTAACCGGGATAAGAAATATCATGCCAAGCTCAAGCTTCCTCACATCACGGTGTGTGAGCACCTCCGGGAGAAGCTGGACCTGCAATTCCACAGCATGTGTGTGGAGCAGCCCATTGGCAAGCGTCTCTTTCAGGAATATCTGGAGAGCACCAATGAGTATAAGGGTCCTGGTCTCTTGTGGAATCACATCGAGGAATATGATACGATGGAGGACAAGAATCGCATGCAGAAGGCTGCAAAGATCCTTGAACTTTTCATGGAGCCCTCAGCTAAGTACTTCTGTCCCTTTCTTCCGGAGAATGGCATCACCAAAGTCAAGGAAAAGCACCAGGATGCTGCAGATGACTTGTTTAATGAAACTCTACAGAACGTGCTAGACTTCCTGAAGGAGGTCCCATTCACCTTTTACCTAGAGAGCATGTACTTCAAACGTTTCCTCCAATGGAAGTGGCTGGAGATGCAGCCTATTGTTGACGACTGGTTCCTGGACTTCCGTATCTTGGGGAAGGGGGGCTTTGGGGAGGTGTCTGCTTGCCAGATGAAGGCCACCGGGAAATTGTATGCTTGCAAAAAGCTCAACAAGAGGAGACTGAAGAAGAGAAAAGGCTATGAGGTGAGAAGTTATTAATAGAAGGTGTCCACCACGTCAACGTTCTCAAGGTCATTAGTGTGGTGGTTAGGTATATTGTGAGTGTTAACATCTAATGTTGATCCTAGGGAAAAATCGGTTATGCGCTAATCAAATGGTAGGCTTAAATAAGATGTCATCAAGCTGCAGATGTGCCTAGAATTCTCCGCATTCTTGTTCAAGACTAGTGTCAGGTGCAAATTCAATAACTGACACATAGACATTACATATTGCATATTACAGGGACAAAGCTGGACATTCTTTACCACATGACAAAATGTCATCTTGGCCCCTCTGCTCAATTTTACATATAATTTACATATTCAAGGACCCCTGTAGAGTGCTAGACCCTCCTGAGTCTGCCAGGGTGTCCATGCCCCTACTGCGCCTCTATATCACACTGCATTTCAACTTCAAAGAGTGTAGCCTCACATTTGATCACTAATTATTACTACTCTACCACCTGGACCATTTCTAATTGAGCTTTCGCAGCTTTATATTCACAGGGCAAAAAGTTGTCCCACCATTTATTGCACAGTTATTTTTGGATTTTTGAGCTTCCGTATTGTAGAGTTCTTATGTGCTTGTTTCTGCCTTGTCTGAATACATATGCATCCTCGGGCATTGCAGTGGTTTGGGGGAATGTGTCTGGCAGTTGCATTTCACAGACTCTCAAATCTTGATGCGTGATTCACCCCTTTCTAGGAGTTGTTGATGTCTGCTACTTCAAAGCTAAAGTCGAGGAATTCCTCACTCGTCTCTTTCTGGTCCATCTGCAAATTGTTGACAGATTTCAGCATAGTTTTGTATTATTGATTCACACTGTTTTTCATCAGCTGGGTTCATTTCCTACCCAGCTTAGTCTGTTGGTTTTCAGTAGTATTTTTTTCAGCCTTTGGTAGCCTTGTGGGTTTGAATCCCATCTATTCGCTGGGAGGACAGTTAGCTAGTGCTGCACTCTCGCTGTTAAATACTGACATGGTCTGACAGCTATTGAGCTCATTATCAAACGCAAGGCCTAATGCATCTAAAAATGGAACAGATTTCTGCTGGATTTTGAAGATGAGGGCACAAGGCTTTTGAGCCATGTGGCTTGAAGGAGTTTCCTCTGAGACATGGCACCCTTACCGGTCAACCAGTGAGAGGCCCCTACGTCTTGAAGCACTGTCTAAAGTGTTTACAATTGTATAATTACTCACGTTGATCCTGCTTCTCTTTGAGTGGAGACAGAATTCAAATTAGTAATCAGTGTGTTTGTATAGGCAGTCCCCGAGTTAAGAACGTCCAACTTACGGACAACTTGTACTAACAAATGGACTACCACAAAGTCTAATTCATTAAAAATTTGGCTATGTAATGGTTCGTAATAACAATGGCTGGAGTTACAGTACCGTATGTAGTGACTTTTATTACTGTATAATTATTATTGTTGTTACTGCATTACTATTTTTCCGACTTACCTACCGATATAACTTAAAGACAGAATGGATCTGGTTCATAACCTGGGGACTGCCTGTATTGTGCAGTATTTTTAGGATCAAACAGTTGGTCAGGTATCTTCTGCATCTCCTTCTCCAATGTGTGTGACTAGTGAGTGTGGACTTGTCCATTTGTTCCTGAGATGTCTATTTACTCCCCTGATAGCTTAAATGCATGTGATGAGCTCATGGTATCATTCATATCTTTCTCCTGCAGGGGGCAATGGTAGAGAAGAGGATTCTTGCTCGAATTCACAGTCGCTTCATTGTGTCATTAGCCTATGCCTACCAGACTAAGACTGATCTTTGTTTAGTCATGACCATCATGAATGGAGGAGATCTCAGGTAAGATCATATTCACACATAAGACCAGAGACCTACATTGCTTCCCTTTATATCCTTGTCCTTAAAATGTGGGTCTTTAATGCCATCTGAGGTACCACATCTACAACGTGGACGAGAACAACCCGGGATTTGATGAGCCGCGAGCCTGTTACTACGCCGCCCAGATTATCAATGGTTTGGAGCACCTGCACCAGAAGAGGATCATCTACAGAGATCTAAAACCTGAGAATGTGCTTCTGGACAATGAAGGTATGCACGCACACTCACACTAATGCATAGACATGCAGCATTTTGTGTTATGAATAATTTTGTTATGTGAAATTTTTATTCATATGAAATGTAGCAAGAGGTGCAGATTTGAATATGGATGGTAGGGATATGCTTATTATGAATTTCATAGGAGTACTGTGTGTGTTTAGGGGGGTGGGGGTTCTGGTTTGGTTCCTACCAATGTCAAAAAAAAAAAAATCTATGTCCCTCAAATGTACTGCCTGAATTTTATACCTCCGTGGTTTAATTGTTTAGTATATTTTCCTGATATAATATAGATACCGTATGTTAATTTGTGTAGGTTTCAGACAGACCACCTAATTTCATAGGCACAGGTATGGTGTAAATGTTAATTGGGAATCCTGAGAGCTTATGAAGGACATGTACAAAGAGGGGCGTCAGAAGCATTTTGAATGTGGGGGGGACACACTGGTGGGGAGTCTGGGATATGTTAAATGTGGGGGGGGTCCAAACGAATAATTATGAAATGTGAGATTTAATGCCGAAGAAGCCCATGTGTGCAAATAATGTGTCAACCAGCTGAGGTTGATTAATACAGTGAGCCTTGGAAGGGTGACCATAAATGGTGTTATATCCTCCTAGGCAATGTCCGCATATCTGACCTTGGGCTGGCTGTGGAGCTGAAAGAGGACCAGTTCAAAATCAAAGGTTATGCTGGGACACCAGGTAGATGTCACACCTCACTGGAGACACTCATTGAGTATTGATTGTAAACTTAGGGTGCTAGAGGTTGACTCAAAGTCATGATGACCGTCTCCGCACAGGGTTCATGGCTCCAGAGCTACTGAAAGGAGAGGAGTATGACTACTCTGTGGATTACTTCACTCTGGGCGTCACTCTGTATGAGTTCATTGCAGCAAAAGGTCCCTTCAGAAGCCGGGGAGAGAAGGTTTGTTCACCTCTGCACATTCAACCTTAAAGTCTCTTCTGCTTTTAACCTGGTTTCTTTTTTTGTAGTTTCAATAGATACAGGTTGGGACTTTTTAAGCCTACAACAAAGACATGGAAATTCTGTAGTGTTTGGATAATAATTAATAATAATAATCTAACCTTTATTGTCCCTCATGGGGAAATTCTTTTTACGCCTCCATCAACTTGCTCTTTGTAGAACAAGCTGTCTGTGAAGGGCAGCCACCTGTTGGGGCGCCCAGGGAGCTGGGGGTTAAGGGCCTTGCTGGAGGCCCTGCAGATGTGGCGAGACCGGGCCTGAATCTGCGACCTTCTGATCACAGGCACAGAGGCTTAGTGCACTGAGCCACACGCGTACGTGAGCAGTGGTTCTTTCTTTTGCAATACGTCTAATTACTCATGGATTTCTGCTTGTTCAAAATGTCTTTGATACAGGTGGAGAACAAGGAGGTGAAGAAGCGCATCTTGAACGATCCTGTGACGTACACTGAGAAGTTTAGCGAACGGGCTACATCCATCTGTGTGGGGCTGTTGGCCAAGGACGTGGACAAGAGGCTGGGCTTTAGGAATGGGAACTGTGATGAAATCCGAGCTCACCCTTTCTTCAGCGGCATCAACTGGAGGAAGCTTGCAGCAGGTAAATGATTTCTTATGAGTTCTTGTAGTATGTCCTCTAATGACCCAACACAAAACTATTTTCAACCATACAACTCTCCACTAAAAACCTTTCCCCGCCCATTACACCCCAAGACCTTTATGATTGACCCTCCTTTCACAGTACAATTTGGGATTCAACACTGCGACTAAACGGTTAAGTCTGTTGTAGTGATATTTGTAATCCCTATAGGCCCTGTGAAAGGTGCTGGCAGTCAATCTGTCTCCTCATTTTCTGCAGGCATCCTGCCACCACCATTTGTCCCTGATTCTAAGACGGTATATGCCAAGAATATAGACGATGTGGGGGCCTTCTCCACAGTGAAGGGCGTGGCTTTGGAAAACACCGACAAGAGGTTTTTCAGCGAGTTCGCCTCGGGCAATATCGCCATCCCATGGCAGGAGGAGATGATCGAGACGGGCATCTTTGGTGAACTTAACCAGTGGGGCCCTAATGGTGGCCCCCCCACTGACCTACGTCGTGAGTCCATCCTGGAGCAGCCACCTAAATCATCCACCTGCTGTATCTCATAAACTGCACCTTGGCAGTATCGCCATTTAAAGGTGTACACCCCATAAATGAACTTGTAGTGAATAAAAGCTCAGAAAAAAATATTGGACTGAACCAAACTGAACAAAAATGATGAGGGCCTTAGACTGTTTGGACACCCCTGGTTGTGATGGAATTTTTTCAACAGAAGGAAAGTCACCAGTGCAACTATATATATATATATAACCTTGGCATTAGACATTACAGCATATTTCACCGAGAAGCATGATAAAAATGAGTAACTCTGGTTTATTTTTTGTGTTTTGTAATTAGGAAAAACTGATCATTTTTAGCTTTACTGTGAAGAAATGGTTAATGTTTCCTGTATGTTCACATTTGAGAGGCTATACTCCTCTGAGAGGACTGAAGAATGTGATGCAATAAATTTTAATGTTTTGCACCCTGTTAAACCATGCTTAAAAGCATTTATAGCATGGTATTATCATGGACCAATCAATACATTCAATGCCGGTCAAACCCATGTGGCGCCCTATAGGCAAACTTAACCGGAGCGCCGCCCGAGACAAAGTGAAATCGGCGCCCCCTCAGAAGATGACGCCCTAGGCGACCGCTTATGTCGCCAGATGGGCTGACTGGCACTGGACACATTTCTGAACTGTGTAACTAACAGGTGCCTGTGCCCAGCTTCTAAAGGTCGTGGTTTGCCATGGTTTGGGTTAACAATAAGTTACAGAAGTTTGTATGTAGTGTCTGCCCGTACTGCTTAACAATGAAGGCATTTCATGCAGTCGTTTCTGAAGTAAATGGGAGCGCCAGGAACCAAGAATCCTTATTTTACTTGCTTATCTGCAAGACTGTGACTTGTGATTCGCGTATTATCAGGAAAAAAGTGTGGATTTATCTAAATGAGGATAGAATAGACACTACAATCTCAAAAGATTTTTTGGGGATTAAGCATCAAACGTTACTTTTGTTATGCAGCCTAGACATTGTTAGCTGTGGAAATTCATACACTAAACGGCTTGTTTGTAGATATGCTGTTAAATCTGAGTGCAATTAGAGGAAAATATTTATTTTCCATTTTAAATTCTAGGAGGATATTTAGTCTACAGTCACGCAGGTTATTTTTGGTTGTATTCTTCAGGTGTTCATTGCCTGGGATAGTATTTTTCCTGATATAATCATTTATACTGTACTGGTTGCAATGTTCTATGCAGTTTCGAAAGGGAAAGGTGATGCTGCAATTTATCTGGAATAGTATTACATGTTTTTCAATAAAAATACCTTTGTGTGTATCCTTCACTGAGCAGTTGAATATGGGTATTCCGTAATTTGACTTGATAATGATACGTGAATCTTGCCTAATTATCAGTTCAGCAGGGCAGGAACCGCAAGCACCAGGACTGAGCCAGTTCAGCCTTTTTACTTCTGGGCTTCAATAAAATTGAAGGTATTGTATCTAAAGGTCTCTGTTTTATAACAAATGTATCGATTGCTGTAAATCAACCTAACAAGCGCCTATGAAGCCTAATACTCCCCAGCTCTGCCCCTTATTGGCCGCCCACCTTTGAGTTTTTGGATCATTTGAGCTTTCCGGATCATTTGAGCCGAGTGCCTGCGGTGTCCAAAGTAAAAGATCCCTCAATAGGTTCTTAGTTGCGGTGTTTCATCAAACAGCCTCATTAGATGCCCAGTTGCATCCGGATATGTTCGTGGTTTAACGGGGAGCAGCGGCGGGCAGCGGAGCGCATTCACCCGGCCGGTGACAGCTGTTAGTGGGAAGCAGGATGCGGTTATTACTGAGAGAAGTCGCACCTGTAAACCTGGCGATGGTTTGAGGGATCGTGGAATCAACTTCGCTTTTCATTTCGCTTTTGCTGCTCCGACTTTTGTCAGAAAAAAAATACACCAGATTTTTTTACGGGTAATTGGGAACGGCAGTTGTCTGAGCGGCATATTAAAGCCTATTTGTTTAAAAAAAGAAAGAAAAGGGAAAAACCGACGGCAAAGATGCAACAACCCGCGGTTACTACAGCCCCGGCTGCTCCGGATCCTTCAGGTAAAATTGCTCCAGTTTGTTTTATTCTGCCATAGTGTATTGTTTTAAAAATAGATTTTATATGTAGCTTAATATAGAGTGTTTAAACAATATTTCTTATTTCAGTCAAAAGTGTGATAAATAATAAGATTAAACGTGAGTATTAGCCTACCTTTATGTGAATTATGAAATATGCGTTGACATCTTGCGTTACCGACACAATATATATATTACTGCAACTTAACAGGATAGTAGCTAACTATTCGCAGTAATTATGATCCTGTTCTGCTGCTGCTATAAGGTTTTATAGTAGGCTAAATGTGCTAAGGATCAGTAAGAGGACTGTTGTGGTGTGAGCTCTATATTGCAGACTGCGCTCTTCATAAGAAATTCATTATCTAACGAATTCAGGCTACTCCGGCCTTAATGAAACATTGATCCTGTTTTAAGTATGTTGAAATCCCATACTGGACCTTTGTTTAAGATATATTTTGTAAATTGGTATTGTGTAGTCCACATAGTATAACAACAAAACAAAAAACTCATAAGTATTTAACCTATGTGCGACTTTCTGCTTCGGTTATTCGGTGACGCGCTGAACCACGAAGGCGGAGACGCTCGCTGCCGTTTCTCCGCTGCCCAGCTACACATTCCCTGCTCCGGCTACCTGTCAACAGGTTTATCACTTACAATTCTAGTAGTTTTTTATGATAACGAAGATCGAGCTAAGCACACTGGTCTGTTATGGATACGAAGGGCAGTGGGAAGTCTTCTGATCAATCGAAGGGGACTTTTAAAATTTTAAATTGGCATTTTAAATGGTTATTTTATTCTGGTTTTGGATGCCATTTGAGTTGTTTAAACTGCTATTTTTTAATTCAATTCATTGGTTGTGGAACCAGAGGTACAAAATTAATGTGGGACTGTGTTTTGTTCTCACTCTAAAATGGCTCTACATAAGTAAAAACTGATAGTGTAAATACGATTATTGAATATTTTTAACGGCCATGGGAGTTTCTAGCTGTTGAAAAGATCAGGGGCCAAGTTAAGTTTACCTGGGGCTTGACTTTTTTGTTTTTAAAGGAGGATAATTGGCATCGGGGCTAAAATACTCGGGGCTTTATCCACGGGTGATCGGACCTACCGAAGCCCATGGTAACGGACCTCGGTAACAGGTGACTGGCAGCAGAGAAATCGCACCCATCCTGTGTTTCGGACGTTATAATTAGTTTCCTCGGTGTTACTGGTCAGACTCCCTCCACAGTAACGAAACAATGTTGTCGGCTGGAGTCTGTATCCGCTTGTGCGAGTAATCTAATTCGACCTAAGATGTTTGAATAACGACATGTGCCCACAACTACAGATTAATCATTAGCTAAATGGCGTGTGTGATTCTAGAAAGAATACTAAGAGTACTTATCAGTCTGTCTTCCCATGCATTTTTAAACAGGCCTACATCCATGAATGCTCTTAATTCTGTTTTTCAGTCATTTCCTCCATGTGTGAGTGCTTTGAGTCACTGCGGCGCAGATGCTTACTGTCTTTGCGCAAAACTGCAGGAGTACAGCGGTAATCTCTCACCGCCTTGCGGCAGTTTGTCTTTCCACAGAGCAGTTCGCGAAGAGGCGGCGTACGGCGCTTTGGTACACGGTCTCTCTACTCTCCCTCTCCGTGGTCATCCTGGTGGTGGGCCTGGTGTCCGCGACCCGCACCGGCAACGTGCCCGTCGCTGGGTACTACCCTGGGATCATTGTGAGCTCGCCTCCATCATCCTACTGCAGCCCTTTACACTTACACACTTCTGCATCCGTGAGGAATTAAAAAATCCTTATTTTATGAATTTCCACTGTACATATCGGCTAAACACCCAATGAAGCCTATGGACTATATATATATCCCTTGCCTATTTTACTGCATTGATATTTGTTGACACAATTATTCAGTATTTCAGCAGAGCAAATATATCTTACAGTATGGCCATGTGCTCAGTCTTATCTATGACCAGGGTGTTCTACACATGCTATTATTGTCAGTTAAGGATAGCAGGTGTCCTGGTTCTAACTCCTTATTCTGGTTCCTTGCTTCCAGCTAAGCTTTGGGGCCTTTCTTGGGCTCGTGGGCATTAACTTGGTGGAGAACCGCAGACCCATGGTGAGCTGTACACCTTCTTAATGAAACCCTGTTCTCAAACTGTCTGAATATGTGGTCTTTCTGCAGTGGCTGAAGACTGGATATTTACTGCTTATCCAGCTAGTTTTTCCACACTGTTCTCTGAACCTGTGACAGGAATATTAGAGCCTCTGATAAATGACAACAAAGCCATTTCCCTCAGAGCTAAGTCATCACGTTATATTGATGTGGAAGAAGGTTAGTTCATGCAACAATTTGTTGCATTTTTTTGGTCTCCTTGTGACTTACAATTATGTAATTAAAGGTCTGAATAATCTAAAGCAAGTTCAGGAGTAATCAGTATTGATAAATTATCAAATAATAAAAAAAAATAATAAAAAAAAAATCGCAAAAAGTCAGGAATTATATTCTGGTTTGTTTGCCAGTCAGTAAACCCAGCATCCAAGGAAAAGCACCACTTGCTTACTGTCCATAAGTAGCCTTTCGCTGTTAAATGTTGTGTGTTCGAACGCTTGCTCAGGTGAAAGCGTCCGATTGGCTGTGTACACAGCAGAAGAAGAACAGCAATTGGATAAGCATTGACAGCCAGAACATTTTTCAACCAATAATGTGTGCCTGATGTCCCAGTGGCATAGCGACCTGCAGTCTAATGCTGTTCCTGGTACCCAAACTGGAAGTTGATTGGATTTGGTGTCCCTAATGCTGTTCCTGCGATGCTAAAATCCTACTCATAATTTGGCTGCATAGTCTATTGTCAATATACATTGTATTAAAATATATGTAATGGTGTGGAAATAGATCAATGTGAGATTATTCTGAAATACAAGGACAAGGGGACACCTGGGAAATCCTGTCCAGGACTGAACTAGACAGGAACCTTCCTGACTTGCGCATACCTGTGACATTTTATTTATTTATTTTAACGTCTGACACGCCTGGGATCAGGTGAATGTTCATTATCTATTTACAGGCTCTGCCAGGCCTGCCATGATTATCCCGGGTCCCCAGTGTAACCACATCTCCTCCCCTACTGTCCTCGCCATTAGGGGGGACCTTGTTTCTCTATAATTTACATTGTGAGGTCTGAGATCTCAAACGCATGTGTGTAGGCTGATGCAGTAGCCTTTGTGTTTGTCAGTTTGTCAAAAAGATGATATTTGTATGGTGTCATCAAGCAAGGATGATAAATGCTCACTTATTGTCATAGATCCTAAAGGTTTTACGTCAATATTTGGCAGTCTTTAAATAAGAGATATTATTTTAAAAAATTAAGTAAAATTGGCTTTTCTGCTATAATTTTGGTTTAATAAAACTGTTCAATTTTCTGGTCCTGGGGGAGTGGTGCTGTTAAGCCTGGCTTTTTGGGGGTGTTGAATACGGCATAATTGAATCTGCACTCTGAGTGTGGCATCTGCCGAATCCAGGGTGGATCATGGCTCTGCGGGAGGAGTGGTTCCTATGGCGACGGGCTGAAGTGGCAAGCGAGGGGTCCGACACCACTTGATTTAGAGGGGGGTGTGTTCACCCGACTCGGTCACCGTTCCCGGTCCCCACTTTCAAATTTTAATCATCGGGCTGTTGGCCACAGTAACTGTAATGAAGCTGGTTTTGATTCCACCCTCCGTCTTCTGTCTCCTCTTTTCTTCCCTCTCTTTTCTCGTCTTCTGCTTGCTGTCGGCCTGAAACCGATAGGAGACGGCCAGAGTCACGCAGCGGTATGCCAGTAACCGATATTGTGTGTGCACGCATGGTGTACAGCTGCTCTCGAGTTTCACTTCCTGTTGCTTGCCTGGCTTGGTGAACTTTGACCTCTCCTCAGGAGACAGGAAGTGTCACATTTTAAGAAATGGAAAGACTTCACCATGGTCCAAGCTAGATCGATTACTTGGAAAAAGGTTGATCAGTTCTGTGTACTGAGGTTACCTGGTAAATGGACATGGGATGGCCATATTGGGTAACTGATCCAGTGAAAAAAGGTTTTGTCCTACCTCAAATATCATGCCAGGACTGGTCCTTGCAGGACATCTCGTCGTCTTTCTTAGACCTGTGCTCGTTCTCGCAGTCACTCTCTTCCTGCACCGTGTGACCTCTCTGGCCTCATTTTTTTTGTCCAAAGACTGGCTCCTCCATGCTTAACCGCAGTCACTCTTCAATGTTGCCATCGATCGCTGGAAGCTTCCACTCCGTGCGTCCTTGAGACAGGGCGGGTGGTCTGCATAAGGTTATGGATCGTCCTCCTCATAGGGGGTGGTGAGCAGACCTGGAGAGGAGGGGCTCTTTATGAGCGAGCCTCTGGCGCTCTGATCATGTGGACTAATACTGCTGTCAAAGCCCATTGTCTGTGACATCATCACCACTGCAGTGGCATCGCATTAAGTCGCGGTCGTTTAAACTGCTCGTTTATATTAATGGGCTTAGAGACGTACTGGTGAGGAGAGGAGGCTCAGTAACTGGAGTCATTACTGCCAGGATCCATATCTGTCACTTGGGCACTTGGGATTTGATTACTTTGGCCCTGTAGTTATAGCAGTTTGCAGGGCTTGATTACTCTGGCCTGATAATGACCCTGCATTGGATTTAATTGATATTCCTAGTGCGATTTAAAGGCAGGTGTGCATTGCAGTGGAAAGAGAACAACCCGGTATATGTTGGTGATTGTTTGTTCCATTAAAGATGAATATTAGAGCTCTCCAACCTTGTACAGGTAGTAGACAAAGGGTGACATTGACTAAAGGTCACTCTAGAGTGGTTTGGACATAATTGTGATACAGAAGGCACTTGCTTCCTCTCTCTGCTTTCTGGTGGTGCTGCTGGTGGTCTGCATCATTCTTTAATTGGGCTTGTGATGCTTCAGAGGACCATACATGATGTTAAATTTTTTTCCCCTCTTGATTGTGTTTCCATTGGATTTGTATAAATAGGGGCATATAATCCTATTCATTAGTCTGGGAGTAAAATTCCTGGTTTCGTGGAACAGAAGGTTATTCTTTTGCTTTGGTGGCGTTAGAGAAATATTATGGGGCAGTAAATGCGGCAGTTGGGGGGGCTTACAAGCCGTCAGCGATGACATATTAGAGGACCCATCTGGACCTTTGGCTCAGGAAGGATGATCGTCGCTGCAGCTGCTATCTGCTGTCTGCACGCCTCAAGGGGAATGGGGTGGGGAGGACCTGCTCTAAATCATAAGAAAAGAGTTCTGTTACCGAAGAGTCCAACGGAGGCCTTCATAGATATCCACATCCCTTTGATTAGCACAGATATTCAGAAATGTGGAAGTTTTGCGTCTGTCCGATCATTATTCCTGATTATTTTCTAAAATTTTTCATTTACACAAGTGCTTAAAGCTTTTTTTTTTGCTTAGCCTGGTTAATTTATAACCTGATCGATTTAATCATTTCAATTAAGCTTAATTTTATTTCTGTATTTAAACACTTTTATTATTTATTTATTTAATTATGTCGAATTTGTACTGAAGGGACTGCATCCAATTTCATCGTACTTCGTATGATGATAATAAAGATTCATTTCATTTCATTTCATTAATGAGTTCGGCTACTTTGGACTAAATGCAACATGCGTTATTGTGTCTTACATTTGTAGGTTATGTTTTGGTGATGTTCTCTCGGCGTGGTGAAATGAAATTGTTTCAGTGTATGTTCGGCTCCCCCTCCCCTGCCTCTTCAGGGCTATAAATGACACTTACACACACCCTTCCTCCCCATTGAAAGAACAGCTGTGGTTTTACTTTCCCACTCGGCAGCAACGTGATCTGAGGGTTAGGGGCACTGGCACGATGGCGCTCCTCTCAGCCGAGCTCTCGCACGCCAGACCCTTAACTCCACCTTGACTGTTTTGGCCGGTCACCTTATGCCCGTACCCTTCCTGTGCCATACTCTGCACCTTCTTCTGCCTCCCTGTTGGGCAGTTAGTTACCCGGCTCCCTGGATCCAACCATCCGTACCACGATTTATAGGCCTGAGCCTGATGCTGAAGTTGGCAGTTCAGTTTCTCAGTTTATATCTGTTTAGGACTGAACTGACTTATTTCTTTTATAGCGACTGTAGACTTCAACGGGACACATTGTGTTAGGTGATGTTTGAGGTCACACCCAATTACAGGAAGAATGTATGAGTCAGCAGAAATGGATCAGAGAGAGCCTGTGTCTGTCACCTTCCTGGGCTGCGGAATTATTTTCCAGCCCTTGGAGTGACTTTACTGCTGTATTTAATCTATTTCGTTCTTTGGGTTTCGTTTTTAAAATGAGCTAAATAAACGAGTGTTTCTCGTCCAGCTCGTGGCGTCTATCATCTTCGTCAGCCTGGGAGTGATCACCTCCTTCTTCTGCGCCATCGTGGATGGGATCATCGCTGCAAAGTTCATCGTGAGTAGTGTCCCTTGATGGGGTTGCCAGAAGGGCCACTTACACGGCAAGGAGCGGCGGAGTGTCTGACCACCAGACAGCTGTCTGTTCATGTTGGTTGACCAATATCTCCACGTCTCTTTCTCCACCTTTTCTTCATGGTCTTGCGACCATCATTGAGATCAACAGCCAATTGGAAACTGAAATAGAAGATCTCCATTGGTTTAATGCACATCACTCACGCCGTGATTGTCACCAACCCCCCCCCCCCTTCCCCGGTTACTGTTTGGCCAGGTTACAACCTTCTATAGGATCTGTGATTTGAAGGGATTTGGTTTCATAGATGGTGGAGGGACCGGCAAACAGAATAAACCAATTAAATAATCCATTACCTCCCTTATCTCCTTTCCCCACAAGCTGTAAAATATCATAAACAATCCACGACCCTAAATCACGGCCGCGGCTGATTTACGATACGTGTGATTGTGCGGCTCACAGCGGAGGCTCTGGCTGCTTTCCCGTGAGGATGAGGAGCTCTCCTCTGTGAGCTGCCGGGTTGGGACCGGCATCCATTCCGTTTGTGATGAGATCAGCGGCCCCATTCTGAGGTTTCGGCGCTATAGCTGGCTAGTGCCGATGGACAGTGGTGGGGCACATAAGAGGGCTCATAATTCATACAGAAGGGTTAATCTTATTAGCCAATGACATGTGTTGAATCAGTGAGTGACAGCGGAGGGAACACTCTGGTGGCCAATCAGATTTCAGCTGGGGCTAGAGCCCCTGTGGCCCCACTCATGTATACACCCATTCATGAGACAGCATTTGTATATCAATGGGAATAAATGACAGCAAGAGTAGTTAATTCTTCTGTAACATTCGCAGCAACATCATGCTAATGATACTGTTTCGCTAAATTTCTGACAGTCTTTCCACTTATAATGGGCAGTACCATTAGCAGCCAACAGAGGGCAACCAACAGATTCACGCTGCCGAATTAAAGTATGACTACCTCTTTCTCTTTGCCTCTGCTCAGGACAAAAGACCCCTAATGGAGGGAAGGTGTGAGTTCTATGGCAATGGGCAAGGACAGTCGTATGACACCTATCACACAGAGGTAAGTCTGACATTGGCATTAATGGGGATTGTTACCACATCTCCTGTTGGGTGTTGAAAAATCTCACAGGCAACCAATATAATTTATTTAAAGCAATGAGTGTGGATGCTGTGGAGGGTATATGACCCTAAGTGATATGACTGCCAATTGATTTACCCAAAGTGTTATCACTTTCCCACTGGGATGACCACATAATACCGAAGCCAATTAAGGCATAATGGTCAAAATAATATTTGTTTACTTTTTCAGACAGTTTAACTTACTGGTTTTTTCAGCTTGAAAGAATGACTTGCTGCTGCAGTTCCTGAAAGCAGAATCATGCTTCTTCTGTTTAAAAGACACTAGCAGAATCCATCTGCTCCCCCTTCCCTGTTTACGATAAAGCTCCCGATAAGGATCAGGGGCTGGACGTAATCTCCACGGGGACAAGCAGCTTATGTCTGAATCGGGTCCCAGTGCTTCCATTCTCACTGCTCGCTCAGTGCTGAAACAAGGGTGTGAATGTAAGATTGGCTGTCCCAGAGCCATTATCCAATCAATGATTTAGCTACATGATCTAAATAAAGAAGGTGAAGGATTTATCAATGAATTTATTAGAGAGATGAAATATATTAAGCAGAGATGTAAAACGTTGCTAAAGCGATTGATCTTTTGGGGTCAAAAAAGTCCTGATAGCTATAATGTTAAGTTTTCTCTGTAAAAAGCAGATGCTTTCATTTAGTGTGACTTTTGGTGCTGAATTTTCCCTCAGCTATATGTGCTGAGCATTTGAGGGTAATTATGTTTTGTTTAAAAAGGTTTTTTATTTTTGCTGGGGGAACAGCAGTCCGGTATATTTATTCTGAAATTCAACTTGTTTGATCAAGAAATTAGTGTCCTGAAGGATAGTGATCAGCTGAGTGATTTCACTGCTGGGGGGGGGGCAGTGTGTGACTCAGAGGGTCCAAATCCAATCCTTGGCAGCATAATCTCATCCCCAACAGGTCCTTTAGCAAAGTCCTTAACTGTACCCCCAAAATGCCCCAGGGACCCTGTGCTCAGCCCCCCAGCAGAGTGTGTGTGTGTGTGTGTGTGTGTGTGTATGTGTGTGTGCCTGAAAGGAGAGCAAGAAGGGATTTGCAAAAAGAAGTGTTCCAATGTACCTGAACTTGTGCAAATGGTAGAAAGACCATCATTTCAGTAAATTTTAATGAGGAATGGATTAGGATTAGGGGGCTTGGAAGGAATTGCCTAAGTATTATTATTATTATTATTATTATTATTATTATTATTATTATTTTTCCATCATCATCATCACCATATGGCACTATAAGAATTGAACATTCAGAGTTGTGAGTCTTTCACTGAAAGTTCTTCCCCCCCCCGAGTGGATCATTCTGACGTAACATTTCTCTCCGCTGTAATTCCAAATGGAGATACGTGTTGGCCTGAGGCTGGTGAACCATGAGCGTCTCCTAATGTCTAATAGACACCTTAGTTAATTTTGTCAGCTGTTTAATTAAAGATTTCTTCATTATTTCCTTGGCTGGAATGACTTTGTATCTGAGTATTACCATTATTGGTTGGATACTGAGGTATTATTATGGATTTTTTTTTCTTTCTGTAATACGAGCTGGTGGTTTTAATAGTTAGAACTACACAAATAAGTCTTATACGAAGCATAAAACTAAATAACTTTATTGATTTCAAAATACCAGATTCATTTTTAATTTATGAGACATAAGAGTTATAGTGTGTATAAAGATCTGTATGTCTCTTTCCAAAAACAATATATCGGGTAATAAAAACAGGGAATTGTCTGCCATGGCTCTTTTTGGGTCTAGTGGCCCTGATTGCGTTTAGCATGCTGGCAGTGGCCTGCAGTTCTTTAGGGCAGGCTGCTGCCCCCTGGTGGACTCCGAGGCTTTTGTCATTGTAGCCATTCCATTCCCAGCAAATTCTGTTCTCATTTTGAGGGCGCTTTATAATCCCACTATGCTGGCATTATCCAAAACACATGCGCTGTGGGCTTTAATCATCACTTCATGCCGCCACACCGTCCTCAAATCCAGGGATTTGACCTAGCAGCCATACTGTCAATGTTGTGGAAAAAATCTGCCGCACTGTGAAACTGAAAAGCAGTGCTGTACTAATCATTGTTTCTGATAACGTTTGCTTAGCAGGCTGCGACCGGTTTATATGAAGCTATCTGGAATATTAAAGCTGCTGGAATCCCCACCCCTTGTCCCTCTCGCTCTCGCCCCCTACAGGTGACGTGCTACTCCTACAACAGCAAGTGTAAGGTCAGGATAAAGAGCAACACCTGTTATTGCTGTGACCTGCACAGCTGCGGCAGGTGAGGCGGGTGGTGGGAGGGAGCAGGTGTACAGATGCCCGGGCAATTAAACAACTGCCCTACAGACGCAGTGAGCTTGTCTGGCCAGCTGACGTCAAAATATCTTTGGCTGCTGCGTTTGTGAGTTTGACCAGCTGGAGCAGCTGCTCTTTGCTCTGAGGGCATGTGGTGTTTGTGTAAAAGGCTGGTCAGGGGGCCAGACAAAAAAAAAAAACAGCGGGTTCTCAGTTTACGGGACAATTGATTTCTGCGTGTTCTGGAAATTTCAAATTGCATTTGAAGCAAAACAAAAATGGCGTAACTGTGATTTGGTCTGTTTTGATTTGGTTTTGTGCTATTTTGGTCAGAATATATCACATTTCAAGATATGTATTACATATTTTAAAAATTGTCTAAAATGAGAAGCCATTGTCGGTAAGACAACAGCATAACAAAACTAAAAACCAGAACAGGCCAGTGGTATTAAGAATATGATAAAGAAATCACATGAGCACAGGAAAAAGAGAATTCCATATCAGTCAAGCACTATCTTAAAAATAACTTTACTTTGGCTGAGAGTTTAGCTAAGTGTCAGAACGGGGGAGAGTGTGGCTCAGTGGTTTAGGACACTCTGCTTCTGATCGGAAGGTCGGTGGCTCAGATCTCAGGGTCAGCAGAGTGATGTCACTTTTGGGTCCTTGAGCAAGGCCCTTAACCCCCCCCCCCCCCCCAATTGCTCCAGGGACAAGCTGACCCTGCTTTCTCGGAAATGTATGTCACTTTAGATAAAAGGTTCTGCTAAGTAAGAAAGATGTAATGTAAGTGTTTTTTTAAGTGTGGTTAGTGCTGCAGGCCTGTGGTTTGGGTGCCAGCTTAGGGGGGCTCTCTCTTCCCCCCACAGTGAGTACCACTCACAGTACTATGAGTACACGGGCGTGAGCAGCTGCTGGGACGTGATGCACCTGTACCGCCTGCTCTGGGCCTCTGTCGTGCTCAATGTCCTCAGCGTTTTCCTGGGCATCGTCACAGCCGCCATCCTGGGGGCCTTTAAGGACATCGTGCTGCAGGTGGGTGCTACAGCTGCCGCCCTCACACACCCCCCTCTAGGGCCCCCGTGGGCATCTGCCCAATGCACACAGCTGTGGTCACTTGCCCATATAAACCTCAAACTCAGAACATCCACTTCTGTTTTCTCCCAGAAAGTGTTTCTACCTTTATTTACTTATACTCATATTAATCGTGTATTATTATCCATACCTTTCCCATGTTATCACAAAATAATTTCAATATATTTTTTTGGGGGGGTATGCTGCTAGTCGAATACATCATATGGACAAAAGTATTGGGACACACCTCTTAATCATTGAATTGAGGGGTTTCATTCAGACCCATTGCCACAGGTGTATAAAATCAAGCACTTACCCAACCAGTCAGGTTTACAAATATTTGTGAAAGAATGGGTCATTCTGAAGAGCTCAGTGATTCTGAGAGTGGTACTATTGTGGTATCGTGCAGTGCACACCTTTGCAATAAATTAGTTTGTGAAATTTCTTTCTTGCTAGTTATTCCACAGTCAACTGTAAGTGGTATTATTGCAAAGTGGTAGCGTTTAGGATCAGCAGAATCTCAGGCACAATGTGGCGGACCACATAAAGTTACGGGGGGGGGGGGGGGGTCACTGAGTGCTGAAGCGAATAGTGTGTAAAAGTCGTCACTGCTCTCTTGACTAATGGAGTTTGGCTTCCATGGCTGAGCAGCTGCATGCAAGCCTCAGATCACCGAGCACGATGCCAAGCGTCGGATGGAGTGGTGTAAAGCACGATGCCACTGGACCCTGGAGCAGTGGAAACGTGTTCTGTGGAGCGATGAATCACATCTCTCTGTATGGCAGTCTGATGGATGAGTCTGGGATTGGTAGATACCAGGAGAATGTTACCTGCTTGATTGCGTTGTGCCAACTGTAAAGTTTGGTGGAGGAGGGATAATGGTATGGGGTTGTTTTTCAGAGGTTGGGCTAGGCCCCCTAGTTCCAGTGAAGGGAACTTTTCATGTTTCAGCATACCGTAACATTTTGGGCAATTCTATGCTTCCAGCTTTGTGGGAACAGTCTGGGGGAGGCCCTTTTCTGTTCCAGCATGACTGTGCCCCAGTGCACAAAGCAAGGTCCATAAAGACATGGATGGATGAGTTTGGTGTGGAAGAACTTGACTGGCCCACAGAGAACCCTGACCTCAATCCCATCAAACAAATTTTGGGATGAACTAGTATGAAGATTGTGAGCCAGGCCTTCACGTCCAACATCAGTGCCTGACCTCACAAATGCTCTTCTGCACAGACATCCTCGAAAAACTTTCAGAAGAGTGGAGGCTGTTATAGCTGCAAAGGGGGGACCAACTCCATATTAATGCCAGTGGATTTAGAATGGGATGTCATACAAGTTCCTGTAGGTTTAATGGTCAGGTGCCCCAATACTTTTGTCCATATAGTGTATATCATCTTGTTAAAACATTCTGGGGAAAAATAAAAATCATACATCCATGGATAATAGTAAGAACAGATTTCCTGAAAATCGGATCTCCATATACCATCCAATGCCAAATCTATACTTATAATGTTGACTCGTTGGTGTCAAATTCAACTTCAAATTCCAATTTAATTTGTCCTAGTGCTCTGTGACTAGCTTTTTCAAAAACGCCCATTTCTCATAATCCTGACTTAGTTTTTATCGTCAGAGCAAATTCTTTTTTCACGGGCCAGTTAAGCAGCGTGATGCATCGCCTGGCAGTAAATGATCACATAGCAGCCTCTTCACTGTCTGTGTAAAAGCAGATTTACAGGTGTTGGCGCAAAGTTTTGCCTGTTAATGGGTTTTCAAATTTATCTGTGTGCTGGGGCGAAGCATGCTTCACTTATCGCAGCATTAGCGTTTCGGCTAGCTGTAGCTTGTCACCACCCATCCTCCTCTTTCCTCGGGTTGCGGGGGAGGGGTTTAACAGGGGATTGCACAACACACACGCACACACTGAACCCTGTGCTGTTCCATGCCTCAAAACACTGTATATGGTGTTTATGACACACTGAATGTTTTCCTCTAGTGTCAAGTAATGTAACCAAATACTGACTTTTCTGTCCTAAATCATGCTAAAGGCCTCTTGGTCCCCCTCCCTGTTTCTCTTCAGATGGGTGGGGGGCATTTGGGCCAGTAGGTCGGCACTGTTGATTATCGCCATCTCTCCTGTCTTGTGACGTGTGCTTTTCCTCCCAGAATTCGACCCCCCAGACATGTCCCAGTCCTGTGCCGCCGCCCCACATCCTGTACAACCCCACGCAGCACGTGCTGACGTACGCCGGATTCTGCCCCTCCACCCAGGCACTGCCGTCCTACCCCAATTACCCCCTACCGCTGCAGGTACGTCATCTGCCTCCCACGACCTCGTCACCCTCTCTAAGGCTCTAAAGCTAAAATGGAGCATGTCTCTTCCCCATGCATGGTCGCCTCGCATCCTGCATCAACCCCCCATGGACTCTTTGGGGGGCAATGAGTCATACCTCATGACCCCACAGGGGGGCAGTGAAACTCAAACCGATGTTTGTCCGCACTGCAGGGGGCCATAACAACGTTTAGTCTATAAATCATGGCCCTGGCTACCCCAGCCATGAACTCCTCACACCCCCGCAGTCTGGTAGGAGGTCTCGCAGCATCTGAACATTGACTATCAGATTCAGGAACAGGTTCTTTCTCCAAGCTATGCACATTTCCAACATCCATGTTTCTCCTGATAGTCTCATCCACGCCACATGCATTTTATAGACGTGTTACTGCACTTTATCAGCCACTGACTGCATGTCGTCCAGTTTTGGACGGTCTTATATTGCTCTGCAGGGTCTGTATTGTCTTACCCTGTCTTTAGAGTTTTTCGTAACCGAATGCTGCTGAATGACTAAGCATTGCAGTGCTCCTGTTGCACATGGACAATAAAGATCTTAAATCTTACAATCAAACCAATTAACCTGTCTAATGAAAAAAATAATTAAAAAAAATGTCCCTGGGTTACGATGGGGTTACGTTTCGATGAAATTATCGCAAGGCAAAAATGCATTTTAATAGACACATAAACTAACAAACATCATAGCTTAGCCTAGGCTACCTTAAACATGCTTAGAACACTTACGCACTACAGATGGACAAAATCATTAACACAAAGCCTACTTTATTAGAAAGTATTGTATATCATGTAATTTATTGAATAATTATATACCCATCGTAAAGTCCAAATGTCGTAAACTGTAAACTTGAAGCACTGCAGCATCCCAGGATCACACCCGATAGATTTGGGATTTCCATTTCAGCTGTACTACCGGTCCGTCCGAGGTTCCCACTTTTCCCTTCCATCCGACCCATAGAATATTCCATCTCTGCCTCCTGCAGCACCACAGCGTGTACCAGCCGCCCCCAGCAGCGACACCGCTGGGCCAGGACGGCCCCACATCCCCCTCGGAGGACAGCCAGCCCCCCTCCCAGGTTCCGTCCCAGCCCCCGTCACAAGCCTCTTCCAGCTACACGCTGACCCCCAGCACCCCTGCCTACATCGGGACGCCATACGGGGGGTGTGAGAAGCCACCTCCGTACGCCTGCTGAGCCAAGGGCCTGTACACCTGGGGAGAACCACCCCCGACAGAACTCAGCCCCATTGCCTGTCTGCAAGACGGAGAACCCGTATGTATCATGTGCGGGGGCGGGGGGGGCCCCCGACCCCACGTCACACCTGGGACACCCTCCCCTAGGTCTCACGCGACGTGGGACGGGTTCCAAGGCCACCTCACATGACTCGCCGGCCTCGTATGCACCTCAAGGTATCAGTATAAACAGCGCATTTAAAATATCTCACGCTTAGACTCACTACAGCCATAAGACGAGTCAAAGCTCGGCCTTCATCTCTGAAGCGGGTGATTTAATTAGAACGGGACACTTGAGAGCACGACCGACTTTTCAGCAGAATCTAGAGTTCTCCAAACGTATAATCTTAACCTGTTCACTGGCTTCCCGATGTGAAAGATTTTTCAACCCCAGAACCGAATCTGCTCCTTGTGTCCGAAACCTGAAGTGAGAGCTAAAGTACCTTTTACTGTGTTAAGCGGTTTCAGCAAATCACACACATATGTAGCGTTGTAATTCTTGCAGTTGTAAAGCTGAAATAGTATAAATATTATGAGTGCTTAAACTTTAGGAAATGGACTGCAATTTACTGGGTTGTCTATGCATGGTTAACCAGTTGCTTCTGGTAGGTGTGTTTAATAACTAGCTATACTTCCGAAAGAATACCAGTAATGAGTGGGAAGGACTGGGCGAGAGACCTGCCTGTTAACCATCTTTATTTTTAATAGCGTTTCATTTTGGCATTTTTGGGAGGGGGGGCAAGGATTCTCATCAGGACAAACATTGTTTAAAATATACAACACAAAGATTAAAAAAAAGTCTTAAATATGAAAAATGTTGTTGACAGTGACTAAAACAGAATCATAAGTGAAAATATACAATTTATGTGTTAGTGACTTATTATGTACCCCTGTCAGACTTAAAGCCAAATTCATTGAAGGTAAGTCCTATTTTTTTTAAAGCATTGAATAGTACAGTATTTACATATTCAGTATATTACAGCGGACTCCTCCATAGGCTGTGAAGTTGTGTTTCACTAATATAAATACACGCCCTATGTTTCTCTGCACCTCTGGTTTAAATGCATACCTCAAAGGAACACCCAGAATAATGGGGTAGGATGAACAGTGGATAGAGAGAGGGGGGCCTCACGCATGTGAGACCAGGTTACTGGTGAGCCCCCACCAGGGGGCAGGAGTGAGAGCGGATGTCGTTGTGCTTATGGGTCGCTTCATCCAGGTTCAACATTTGCCCGTTGATGGTGACGTCCATGCAGCCCATGTAATACGCGGAGATGGGCGTGGACACCAGGGGGATGTCTGTGGAAAGGTCATAGGTCAACCATTATAGTACCTGTGACACTTATTGCATGCAATTATTACATTATACTTAAACCCTCTCAGTCAGTGGTTCTCAACCTTTTTGTACCTCGGCCCAATTTTTACCATGCCAGCTCAGTCGCGACCCTGTATATAGGTGTAAATTTACGCTATGATCAGGCGCGCGGTGCACTCTGCAGTTTACACCAATCAATGCCTATCGCACAAATCTGATCAAATATGTCAATGAATTTTAAATTAAGCGTCTATGGTTGGGTTTTTTGGATTGGTTGAGTGTTCATTAGTTTTGCGCTAAGCATTTGCAGACCCAAGACCGGTTTATACAGGTTAATTTTAGGACTGGGGCTGGGAAATCTGATTGTGGATGTATAGGGGCTTGCTGGTTTTTAAATGCTTACATTTCCAACTCTGCCTCATGACCCTTTCAGAACTTGCCACGACCCAAATTTGGGTCACGACCCATGGGCTGAAAATCGCTGCTCTAGGTTACAAGTCGGGGTTGCTTCTGATTTACTGTCATGCTGCTGGGTGCCAAAGGTCTAAGCCCACCTGGTATTCCCCCAAGGAAGGTGCCGACCGGAGAGGAGAGGTCACCGATGTTCTGGTTCAGGCCCGGTTCAGCCTGACCCGCTTGTCCATCCACCTCCAGGTGGACCAGACCTCCCGTGATGGTCACATTCACCAGATGTGTCTCCGAGTCACTCAGCTGTGCCGGGAGGCTGGCCACCACTGTGTCACCCACGGCAACAAGGACATGCTGGGGACACACACGGGGGACATTAACCGCCGCACGGACACACGTGTAGAAACCCGGCCAGGGAAGCCTGCCTCACCTCTTGCCACAGTTTTTTCCCGGGATGGTAGTCGGAGAGGGAGACCGACAGGGGCACACTGTCTAGCCGGACGAGCGCGAGGAGAAGCCCCAGACTGGAGGCGGGTCGCAGGTGTAGCTGAATGCTCAGCACTGGGGAATCCGCTGCTGGGGAAGGTGGGACCAGAGGCACAATGAATGGAAAACAAAAGCGAAGTTCTCTCACGCACACATGGGCTCTTTGATCCACTCGCTCACGCCGACGCTGTTAGCACCTTCTGAAAGGCTTTCCTTCTAAGTCAGTTTTCAGGAGATCCTTACAGGAAAGCTGACATCTCTTTAAAGAGGGATGAGAACAGATACGTATGGTCCATGCTTATTATTTATACGTTAATTAGAAGATGCTTTTTTCTAATGTGACAGAATTGAGAAAGCAGAGCCAGACAGCCCCCTGGAGTCAGGGGTCCCAAACTTTTCAGCCCACGCCCCCCCAAAAAAGTGCCTGAGATTCACAACTCCCATTTTGTGGGGAGTGGTATCCCCTTGGTAGATTTTGCTGACCAGGGGACTCCCCCTCAGTACAGTAGAATTTTTTCCACTTTAAAATGTTTTTTTTAACATACTGCCGACTCTGGGATTCACACTGGCAACCTTCCGGTCTCAGGAATTGGACCGTAACACACTCTGCTGAAACTAAGGGCAGGCTAACCCCCCCCACCACCCACCGTAGCTGAGGTTGAAGAGCGCCAAGCCGTTGCCGGGGTAATAGGAGCCGCGGTCCTCGGTGGAGAAGCACTGCAGTTTCTCGTTGGAGCGAATGGTCTCCTGGATGGAGGAGTCTTCACCAGTCAGCCACCTCCACTCCCGCAGGCAGCCGTCCAGGCGAGGGTTCATCTGCGGGTCAGGTGGGAAGGGAGGTGTCATAGAAGCTGGGATACATGGCCTGGGCAGCAGAGGGCGTAGTGGTTAAGGACGCTGCGTAAGCACTTATGGTCCCTTTGCAATGTTAGCTCATGAGACAAACATCTCTCTGTATAAAAGACTGCAATTAACTTTCAATAATCATTAGGTGAGTGTCCTCATGAGAAAGTGGAAATAATCTGAACTGACATGACCTGAATTCTAAATACACCCAGGTCCTGTCCTCTCTGTCTCTTCTTACATGTCTTCCTGAGACTTACTGTCAAACTATCCCAGACTGAATACATGGAAAAAGTGCAAGACTGCCTTCATTCAGGCTGAGGGGGGGGGGGGAACACACCAGAGACTCGATCCCAGAAAAGGTCTAAAATCCAGTAAAGAAATAATATATAATTGTCCCAACCAATTCCTTTTTTCCTCAATAAGAATATGTGTGGGGGAGAAAGTATGATGTGTTAGTGGTGAAAATCTCCCCCTAAGGACTGCCCCCCCGTTGGAAATTTTGTGTAGGCCAGACTAAGAATCAATGAGCAGCTTGTCCCCGACCGTGACGTTACACTGACCAGCTGAGCAGGTCCTTACAGAACTGACCGACCTCATATGTCCTTACAGAAGACATGCTTCACCGATATACAACCCTTCATACTGAATGCTCATTCTTAACCCTACATGTACTTAGTGGAGACACCAGGGCTGGGTTCAGCCCCCACTGATAAACGCTCATGCGGTGACAGCAACAAGGGTTTTAAAACCTTATTCTGTACAAAGGCAGCATGATCAGCATTTACCAGGATCTAAGAGATTAAAGTGCTTTGACTACAACCAAAAATAATCACAGCTAACTCCCAGAGTGCTTTGAGTGCTTCCTGGAGAGTTTGGTTTGCTGTACATCAGCTGCCAAAACCATTTTCCATCGCCTGTAGTGGTCAGAGAGTTTACAGCACCGATGGGCTCAGTTACGGCTTGTTCTGTTTTCCCAAGTCCGTTATAAACGTCTTTATTTATTCAGGATCAGGATCCAAGATGACATCACCCCCCCCCTCCAGTTTACATGGTGTTTCCATGGCGACTGGGGCACAGGCTCGCTTGGTTTACAGTGTAAACAAGCCCCCCCCTGATCGAAGCTCACCTTGCTCAGCAATCCGGCCTCTCTGAACGGCACCCCCCCGACGGTGAGGTTGAGCTCGTGCATGCCCTTCCTCAGCGTGAAGAGATCCCCATTCACCGTGATCTTCATCACAGCCTCCCGGTCGATCTTGATCACCAGGCTCCGGCCCTGCTCCTCCACAGAGATCTGTCCCAACCACAAGTCAAGATTCCACGCTTCGGTTACAGTGAATGCGAATAAAAGGCCATTTGATAATTCAATTTATTTTTATATAGCGCCTTTCATAGTCGTCCCAAGCTGCTTTACATGGGTCTGCTGTGATTCACAACAGCATCATTAAAACAGAATAATACAAAAACTGGGAAAAGAAAAAGAAATAAAATTAACTGAAACAAGACACTCTACTCATTTTAGTTCATTACTGACAGACAATCTCCCTACAACACTAACATGGAGAGATGTCAGGATCAGAATCAAAAAGATATTTATTGGCCAAGAATGTTATAAAGGAATTTGTCTTGGTGGGTGTGCCTCAGTATTATACAACATTAAACACAATATACACATGAATTATGCACATACTTTTAACAATAGACTACAGCCCAAAGGCTGATTAACCTTATTTAAAACTAAACGGCAAATTATACATCTGACCACTGGGTGGCGCTTCTCACCTTATGCCACTGTCCATCGCTGACCACGGGCCCGCTGCTGGTTACCCGGCTCACTGGTCCGTACTTCAGCTGCAGCTCCAGCTTCCCGTTATGCATGGCCAGCACGATCCACGAGCTGTTCTGGTGGCCCCCCGCAAAGAAAATGACCCCCTCCGGATCATAGGTCTTGAGGTCGAACTCGGCGCTGAAGCTGCAACGCAGGAGGCGCCGGGCGTCATGAATGGCGAGCATGCAGACGCAGCGCCTCGCCTGTAGGTGGTGCTGCACAGGAACTCAGAGTAATCTGGGAGCGACTCTCACCTGGTCTGGACTTTCCGCCGGAAGCGGAGGCGGATGACGGGAGAACCGCTAAACATGCGGCCCAGGTAAAGGGAGCGCGGGTTCCTCTTAAGGCCAGGGAGGGGCCTAGGTTCGATGGGCTGGGGGTGGAGCCACAGTGGGAGGGGTTATCATACACCATCAAATCACAGAGTGGCCTCACCTGCTTAAAACGCTGTTGATCAGTGTTACTGGATTTAACAGCATGGTTATCGGAATGGTGTGAGTGTGAAGTCTCCCGTTATTAATGAGCTCAGAGGCATGGGGGGGGAGCAAGGAGGAATGGCGGGGGCTAGGTCTGCTCATCATTGGAAAGTGAATTTCATAAAAACAGTTTGTGGGGGGGGGGGGGGTCACAGACAGGCTGGTCACCTCGCAAGCGCTCCAGTTCTGCGCCAGCCTCAGACCCCGTCGGCCGTCACAGTAGCAGCTGAACCCCCCCGGTGTGTTCACACACTCCCCGGAGCACACTGGTGACTCGCACTCGTCCACATCTGCCAGGGGAGGGAGGAGGTCACACGATCAGAGACCAACAAGCCTCCGAAGAAAGCCTACCTCCCCCGCTCAGCAGGAAGCCAGATCCCACTCCGTAGCAGTGCGGTTATTGGTGTGTGGATGGAGGTATTCAGGCCCAGACATGCAGGAGCTATTAACTACAAATATTCAAATACCACCTTCCCAGAAATCTCATGCTGTATCGGTGTCTTTTTGACACACTGGTAATAGGGCCAGGATTTATGTACCAGAGGATGGGGGTTGGTGTCTTGGGTGTTTCTATGGGACAGGATTCGGACCTAGTGAGCTCAGTGCATGTCCAAAACATCGGGAAGACACCCCCACTAGGATAGCAGTGACTGAAACATACCCCATCCACGTGCACGCAGTCTGTAGAAGCCAGTATGCCCTGCGTGTGGCACGCGTATGCCCACGCGATGCACACTCACCCAGGCAGGACTTGGACACGTCGTCGTACACGAAGCCCTCCTCGCACAGGCACTGGTGGCCCCCGGGAAGGTTCTCGCACCGTGCTGTGCCACACACCTCGGGGGTGACCGCACACTCATCCACGTCTGTGGGACAGGGGGCGGTCCATTAGTTGGGAGGAGCGATACCACTGGCACCATTTACGGGGACGGTTTCCATGCCAGAAAGACCACACCGATCTCGCAGTCGATAGCACATTCTGTTAATACTTGTCTTCATTGAATTTGAGAGGTTAAATGGCAGGAAATGAACACCAGCTGGCTTGGACACCGGGGGAACCTGCTTCCCGTTGGCAGACCCGTCCAGGAAGTGGTACTACCTTGCTTGAAGCTTTTGTTTACATGGCGTAACATTCTGGTTAAGCTGATCGACGCGGCTTTGAGCCGGTCAAGACCGGTATGGTGTTTCACTCAATTCTGGCTGGACAATATAGGTGATTTCATTATGTTTATGCTTATGACACTGGGAATGGAGCCATGAGAGCCGTTACCATGTGATACGTCATAAAAAATGAAAATCACTAATTGTATAATGAGACAGACTGCATAGTCTGTCCACAGGACAAGCTGCCAGACCTACCTGCACACATATGCCGGTCAACCAGCACGTAACCATCCTGACAGAAGCAGCGGTAACTCCCAAGGGTGTTGTTGCAGCCGTGTTCGCAGCCAGCATTCTTGTTCTCACATTCATTTATGTCTGCCGGAAGCACATAGGTCACGTGACACAGACGGCCAATCATGAGAGGAGAGCGTTAAGAGCCGGATCTTGCGATTGGCCAGCAAGTGGAAGCAGAGGTCTCCCAACCCTTGGTGCTAGACTGGGGTGGGGACAGTAATGCAACTCATTGCAACAAATTAGTCCATTTTATGTAAACGATTAGAGCAAACAGGTTGGTGTCACTGTAACCCTGTAGCCAGCGGTTACTGCTGTTGATAGATCATAGTTCAGAATTGAATCAATGGTTTCCCAAAACATATTGACACATCTGCTTTGCCACAGGCTGGTCCTCCAATTGAATTAATTTCACTATTTTATTAGGAGTAAATATCACTCGCATGACAAAAAACAGAAAAACAAGAGGTACTAGGTCAGACCAAACCTCAATGCTGACATGTGATACATAAACAAGGTCTGGAAAATGAGTAGCAATCATGGTTAGCATACAGAACGAAACACACTCATACACCAACTTCCCTGCCTTCGGAAGATCCTGATATTTAATCACGCTTTAAGATGGAACAGAACTCATAACATCGAGCCGCCCATGGACATGAATATCAGAAGAGCATGTGGAGGAGGAGGACATCCATGTCACCCGAATGTCATTGCACACGTCACTCTCGCACGGGTGTGTAAACTTGTTGGACTGGGCGCGTGTGTTTGGGCTGCTCGCGGGTTAGCCGGTACCTTCCTCGCAGGTGGCGCCGGTCCATCCAGTGAAGCAGTGACAAACAAAGCTGCCCTTCTTGTCCTCGCAGCGCACAGTCCCCCGCTCGCAACACGGCGATGGGGAGCACTGGTCAGGGATGTCTGGGGGGTGGGGAGAAAGCCACACGACGCACATTTCATTTGCTGCTAAATCATCCAGCTTCTACTATGACACCAGTGATTGGATTACTGTGCTGTCAATCTGCGGGTTTCCTGTGGACTACTGCTTCTCATTGGGTCAAACCAAGCTGTGACTGGAAAGTGCACAACGTCACCCCCAAGCGTGGGCTTCGAGGCCTTTAAATTTAAATGGAATAAATACCACCAGCAAACCAATCACCGCGTAAGCCTTTCCCTAACCCTAGAAAAATTCCTAGTCACCTAATCTTTTGTATTCAAGCCACTATATAGCTTCATGCTGTACTTTAGTTTCACAGATGTCAAAAAAAAAAACCTACCTGGCCAGTGGCCCTTTATGAACAGTCAATAAAGTTTCCAAAATCTTAGATTTAGGGTGGATGGGAAGGGATGCAAATACATTAAAATATATATTTTAAGAATATTTAATTTACAGCTTGAAAAATTCTTGACTTCTTAACAAAACAGTGGCCAGATTCAGCATTTCAAATAAGTCATGTAAAACATTACTTTAACGTGTATTTAAGGCAGAAACTGGGGAAGGACAAAAAAAAACAAAAAAAAAAAAAAACTTTGTGAGCAGACGTGGTTGTACTGGCAATGAATAACAGATTTATCATGGATTAATAATGCTCTAGGTTAGTCCGGTTCCAATATAAAAAAATACTGTGGTCTCCATGCAGTACTGGCGTGTCCTTCACTGTAAATACTGCAGATTCCTACAGTGACACACTCTCCCCAGTTTCATACCCAGGAACCCGATAGACCGCGAGACCTTCACACGGCTTGTGGGCTCTCCTATAATATCCTGTCAAACCCGCTCCTGCCTCGCCTTGCTGAACAAGCCTGGACATGCCTAGGCAGGATAACTGCGAGAGGAGGTCCAGTGACAGGCTGAGGGAGGAGAGGGGGCAGCCAGATGTTGGGGAAGATAAACAGGTCCTGTATGGGGGGGATCTCCATGTCACGCGTCCCTGTTTGTAGGCTGCGTCCTTGCGGGGTGCCCAGGCTGCAGTGCTGTCCGCGTGCCCCACCTCCCCGCTGCAGAGCGCTACTGCAGTGCAGCTGAACGAGGAGCACGAGAGCGCCCCCCCCCCATCCTGCTATTAATAAAACTTGCACACATCCTCGCTGCAGAGGGAATTGGAGGAGCGACAGATAACGTGGAAGATGGAGAGTAAAAAAAAATAGGGAAAAGCCTGAGGGCACTCACTGTGCACACAGGTGATCAGGTCCTGCCTCTTCCTCTCAGAGTCCCCGAACTTGTGTATGCAGTCTGACGCAGAGAGAGAGAGACGGTGGAGCGGTCAGTCACGCTCGACCACGACCTCGTCCACGCAAATGCAGACTCATCCTACGCAAGGAGAGCGATCACGGCCGTCTCTGGCACTTACCCAGATACTTGGGATAGAAGTAGTCCTGCAAAAGAGGGAGAATGGAAATGCTGAGGGGGGGGGGATCCCAAAACCGGTGACCTGCCGGAACGTCCGGTGTAGCGCGTCTGCACAAAGTTAGTATTTAGCAGAGCTTAGCTGACCACTCAACCCAGCTGACCCTTATCCCTAAAAGGCACAGACAGTCTACTTCAGTAATATCGATGCTAGTGGGAGACCAGTTTAGACGTATGGGATTATGGAAATTTCTAGGATTTAGAGTCAGTCTAGATTGGGGTTCTTGAATCATGGTATGAGTGGGGTGAATCATAACTGCAGCAGCTACACTGAACAGCGGGACCACCTCAAATCCCCCCAGACAGTATCTGTAGCTCACAGAGCTCTGAGAACAGACGAGGGCTCACATCCCAGACAGGAGGCCGACACGAAGCAGGGGCCGCGAACCCCGTCGGGGTCACCGGGATGGTCAAGGCGTGGCTTTGAAACTGCAGTGACCCACTGCAGAATTATGCAGTGACCCCAGAGCTATAGCCCTGGTGGGCATTCGGGTTAAGCGGAGGGTCACAAACAGCATGCAGTCTCCCTGCAGATGCTCATACACACTTCGCGCACCACGGTGCATATAAACGCACCACATGCAGAGCCGAAAGTGCATCCCCTGAGCTTACCTGCTCATCCGGGACTAAAGAGGAGTCGGGAATCTCTTACACACCAAGAAGAGCTCCGTAATGTTTAACAAAAAAATTATTCCTGCATTGGAACTTGTGCCGACACAGTCTGAGCTGGTTATCGGCGTGCAGCCCCCAGTAACACTCTGATATTGCTTGGAATGTACTGCTTCTATGTGGGTCAAGCTTTACAGTCTAACAAAGCCAAAAAGCCAGAGAAATCAAAACAGCGGGCGGGGTGGTTGGGGGGGGGGGGCAAATTCCACAGAGGAACAAAGAGTGAGAACTGCCTGTTTTCCCGTCGCATAAAGAGTAACTCGCTACAGCCTTTAGATGGGTATTAAACCAGGGACATTGGCCTGGAGGGGGCCCTTATTAGGGACAAACACAATGATCATGTCCTGAGCTGGGAAACTCAGGTCAAAGGTCGGACCAGATCATCATCTAGACAATGTCATCATTAATTCCACAGCACAGAAAATTTGGGTAAAACAGCCCTTTACTCCTCCTGCCCCCCCAGGCGGAACGTCTAACTCAAGGTCCTCCATCTGCGCAGAAGCCGCTCTGAGTGACAGCCCCAGTTTCCCATCCTCCCATGCCTGCGTCACCATTCCCCTGGGTTTCCCTGTTACGACACGTCTGCGTTTTGTTTTCCTGCGTTTCGAGGAAGACGAAAGTCAGAACGTTCCGGCTGCTGTCTGGGTTCCAGCCGTCTGATGAGGCGGTCCGCCAGGATGACACGGAGGCGGAACCAAGCGAAGTGTCACGTTACGCCGTAGATGCCGTGACTTGCAGCAAAAGCTGTCCTACTGCAGAGCCCGCAGGACAGCATTTAATAATAAATAATGTTTGGCATGACTGCAAGCGAATCCTTGCATCACCACGGCGATCGGAAGCTCTGCCAACCACAGTCCTTGACACTGAACCTCAAATGGCAGTGTCTACCATGACCCACAAGACATGATTAGACCATAGTCTACCATAGCTGACCCCCTTCCTTTTTAAGAAATTTAGCAAATGCTTTCGTCCACAGCAACGTTCAACAGAAACGGTACAGTCAGACAGCTTCCGAATCAATTGAGACCCAATGGTGTCATCGGTCTGTCAACCCTGGGATTTGAACCGGTAACCTTGCGATCACAAGCACAGCATCATAACTTGCTGAGCCACATGTTGTCCTTTCACGACCAGCGACAGGCAAACAGAAGATTACATGACACACACACACGCACACAAACCCAAAAAAAAACAAACAAAAAAAAAAAAAAACAGCATGACCCCCAGCTCAGGGTCACCTCCCCGCACCGGGTTTACGATTAAACTCCGCCGGTGGCACGACACTCATCCTCTTACTTTAAGATGATGCTCAGAGACACCAGAGAGACTCCAGCCTGGAAGCTGACTGTATTGCATAATCACGGGCCGGGCCACGCCCCCCCCAACATTTCCAGGATATGGGGTGGCAGCATGGAACTGGATCTGATGGGATCTGGCAGGGGCCGAGGGGCTTTGTAATGGCACCGTGCTCAGGATCAAACGTGAAGGCCACCTGGAACCACATCCCCCCCCCCCGGCTTCGGGGTTTACTTGTGTGCCAAGTGGTTCCATGTATCAGATAAGCCTCCAACCGTGAGTCACCCACTCTTAATGAGAGCTCTGCAGATACTCTTCCGACTACAATCCACTGGGGAGGGACAGGAGAACTGCTAAGGTCAACAGCGCTCAAATCTATGGGGGGGGGGGGGGTCACCCATAAAGGACAATAGAGGACGACTTTCAGTGAAATCAGCAGTTAATGTGCCACGCCGCATGGAGAGCTGTCGATCAAATTAATTCAACACAGTGACACATTCCCACAGGGTCACACCTAAAAATTCTGGATCCAATGACAAAATGTCACTTTGCCCCCCCACTCACTTTTAGCTATCATTTTACACATTCAAGGGCCTCTGTTTTAAGTGCTGGGTCCCCGAAATCTGTCAGTGTCTTTAACCCCTCTGCTGCCCCTGCATACTGAAGACACACCTTACTGCAGCCCTGCTGTACAAGGAAATATCAGTCTAGCTTTAACGCAAACCTCACTGCAGCCCTGCTGGGTACCATCACAAATCTTTAACAAAATCTTTTGCAATCACAAAAGAATCGGAAATTTTTAACTATAGCAAAGACAGGTACAAACTATAAAAATGGGAGGGTCACCATTAAAAAAATAATAAAATAAAAAGATATTCTTTGCGCAAGCATGTACATTTAATCAAAGTGCTGATTTTGTAGGTCAGAGTAAAACAGACTGTGCCGTTCCAAACAAAGGTCATATGGGACTAATAAAACCAAAGAAGCCGCTGTTTGATCCTGTGGCAGTAATTAAAAAATAAAAATTCGCTGTAATGCCTGTGGTAATGCGGCTCGGGCTCCCTCACCGTCTCCGGGTCGTTCTCAAACACCTCCCGCGCCTCCTCATAGCTGCACCGCTCCTCCACACACTCCCGCTCCAAGTGGCCCTGCTTCGTCTCCTCGAAAACCTGGTAGGCGCGTCGTCCCCGCTTCAGGAACTGGTTCGCCTCCTCCGGCGACAGCGACACTGCAAAAGAGGAAGGCGGACAGAAAATGCATATCGGCGGCTGTTCCTTTTCCAACCAGATGCCCTATGCAGCAGTTTGCCCCGGGTAGAGCCGTCCCTCATGCCCCCTATGCGGCCGAAGGGAGAAGTGAGGATTCAGCGTGATTCAGGATGCTTCTGTGCGCAGGGGGAGGGAATCACGGCGCAGGAGCGAGGCTGCTTTTCCCGCAGCGAAGGGAAATGCAACCGGCTAAAGTCAAACATAAACCCGGGCAAAAAGAAAAAAAACATGCACAGTGAACTGAGCAAATAGAGGTAGATTTAGGATACTTACGCTGCCAGGAGTGGGGAAGCACCAGCAACAGCAGCAGGAGAACCAGGAGCGGCGGGCATCCCGGCGGAAAGAGAGTCGCAGCCCGCCGCATGTTTGCTTTGCCGGACGGAGAAAGTTTCTCTCCCCCCTCCTCCTCCTCCCTGGTTCAGCTGAGTGTGGTGGCCGACAGCCGCAGTAGCTGCATACAGATCAGCGCCTTTGCCCGCACGACCAGCGGCATTACACAGATGTCCTCCTTCCTCTTCTTATACTGCCTCCATATTCCTGCGTGTCTCCTTACTGCGGAGCCGGCTGTCCTCGGTGTAATAAAAAAAAGACCTTTCCACCGGAGCTCCTTTTCCCCCCTGCCTCTCCTCTTTCTTTCTCCTCCCCCCGTTTTAGGGAAAAAAAAATGGCGTAAAATTAAGGTGATCTACTGTAGTCACTCCTAACTGAGCGTCTATGGTACCGCCCTCTTAAAAAGCCTGTCAAATTATCCCGAATGACGCACCATTTCCCTGCCCATTTAAAAACACGCCGCTTAAAATCGGAAATATTTAGCCTCAGACCGTGCGGAGAGGTGACCATCCCCCGTCCCGGTAGTCACGCCATCCATCCATCCATCCATCACACGCAAAGTCGGCATCGCTTCTACTTTCTCCATAAAACCAACTTCTATCCGCAAACATTTTCACTCTCCATTAGTTTATTTTGACGTTCCAAAGCAAAATCCCGTGGGCGAAGCTCAAAGATCGTTTTCACTAGCGCAAATGAAAAAGTTAACAAAAAATCACTTTCAATAGTTTTTATTAAAATTAACGAAATACACGTCTTTGAAAAAATCTCAGCGGAAAGGACACAACTTATCATAAAGTACTTAAAAAACTATTTGACGTTCGAACAGGCGACGGATACTTTAGCGAGACCGATATTCCAACGGCTTGTAAGGGATCTGGGATTCGTTGTTTTTACCACGTAACAATCAGTTTATCTAAAAAACAAACAAAAAAAAAAACCATCACAAAACTAGAATCATTGATTCAGACCTGCAAATAAAGCGCTACATTTATATTTCTATAAAACCCACATACCAGTGTTTTGCAACTTTTTAATATACAGTTGTCTGAATAAAATTCCTACAATATTAAATATTAATGAAATTTTAATGTAACGGAGATTAAATTATGCTCTGAATACAAAGTGACAGTTTACACATCAGGAAAGGAGTACACAGTGTAAAAACAAAAACAAAAAAAAGGTCATTCAATAGTCTGACACCCGAGGACATGAGTGGGACTTGATGCTGTTGTGTTTGCTCACAGCCTCGTCGAAGTCCAGCTTCCGGCCATTGACGGTGAGCTCCATGCAGCCGTGGTAGAAGGCAGTCACAGGGGTGGCAGTTAGAGGAACCTCTATCCATGGAAAGACAGAGAGAGACGTCAGGGTAAACACACACCGCAGGGGGAAAAAGTCCAAAGTCTCCTATCCTTATTCCAAAACGATGCTTCCAGCACTCTGACTATGAACACTGAAGGAATAAAACAGGTTGTATATAGGCAACTCAAGGTTTTTATATACTGTTTGATATTTGGACATAGCTGTTAGAGCCAAGTGCTTGCTATGGACTTATTATAAAAACACTTATTATAAGGTGAGAGAATACAGAATATATTCTTCACAGAGGAGCCAGACATCTCTGGGAGCTGGAATACAAGGTCTCCACGATAGTGCACGATATCTTTACTTTGGAATGGAGATAAAGTTGCATGTAAATATTTCTCTTTTTCTAGTAGCTCTGACCCCAGTGTTGGTTTTATAACATCCCTTCAGCGTGACGGGAAGACATGTAAAATACAAAGCAAGCAGCCCAGCCCACACAAACGGCAAAAGGAGTAACATTAAAAAGTGACTAAATGAGTGGAATGCAGGAATGTGACAAGTGCTGAGTGAGTGGAATGAATGCCATTTTGATGAAAGGATGTGAAAAAACAGCAGCCAATGAATCCGACAAGTTACCCCGATAAGCCAGTAACCCTGCTTCGTAGTACAGGCCACAGGACTCCAAAAATACTGAGTTATAGAATTAAACAAATGTGCATATGATAAACACATAAGTATAAATGTATTAGCCACCTACATATGGAGAGAGAGTTAAAAATACCTTACCTGGGACACCTCCAACAAAAGTGCTGATGGGCTCTTGCATTGTGGGATCAAGGGCGGCGAGGAGGTTCTGTAGGACTTCGGGCTGAGCATACATGATGTTGGAGGAATTGGCCAGGATCTCGAGTTTGGATCTGGATATGGCGAGCTCCACAGACAAGTGACCCGGGTAGCACAGCATCACGGACTCCAGCTTTGCCACGCTTACGTCTCCCAGGAAGACCTGCAGGGTCTTTGAGAAGCACAACGATATACTCAGGAGAGCACAGGGGCCTGCGCAGACAGGATGAAGCTGGGGTGGGTCAGCTGATCATCACAGCAACCGGCCGGACAGACTTACTGACTCCTCAAGTCCCTGGGCCACCATAGAGATGGAGATGTGCACCGTGTTGTTCCTGACAAGGGCAAACAGGACTCCAGTACTTTTGGATGGTCGAATTCTCATATTAAGGTTGATCTTCCAAGAATCTGCTTCCTCTGAAAAGATAAATGTAAATATTAAATATTGAGCTGCTGATATATCTAAAAAAAAAATCTAAACAGATATAAAACTTTGCTCTGAACTGTGTATAATGTGTGTGTCGCAAAGGAGAGCAAGATGGGATATGTGAAAGAAGCATCCCTATGTATCTGTACTCATACAAATAAACAAAGCATCATTTCATTTCATTTTATGTTAAATAACCAGACAGACCAGAGGACAAGACATAAGCTAGCAGTAACCCTCAAGAATAAAGTCCAGTTTGGTTTCTATAGCCCATGGATCCGTTTTCTGTACTGCAAACCATATGCACCATAATCCTTTTGAACTACATACTATAGTCCAGGTGGTATTAGATTCCTGTACTTACTGTAGTCCAGGTTGAACTCTGCAAGCCCAGCTCCAGCGAAGTAGGACCCTCGCTCCACCTCAATAAGGCAGTGCTTGCTTTTCTTTTCCTGGATCACATCCTTGACCCCTGATCCTCCCTGGTTCATCAGGTTCCAACCACGGATACAGCCATCTAGCCTGGGATTAATCTGAAAGAGGACCAAGAGCCACACAAATGCTAGCAGTATGCTGAGGACTCGCGTAGACCTTTAAGCGATAGCCATGTCAAATCAACTCCAGTGGCTGGACTACAGCATGGTTCAGTGCACCTGATGAAATGGTTTTTCCTCTTTGGGTATAATTAGAGAGGCTTTTGTTATACTTTACCTAAGGTTTTGGTAGGTTGAAAAATTTGATAGCATAACCCAGTGACATATCCGAGGAATACTGTACCTAGAATCCTTTCAATAAGCATTGAGTTAAGTAAATGATTTTAGTGCAAAAACAAAACTGAAGTATTTGTGCAGGGCTCTTTGGTACCATCTCCATCGCCATTTGCAAGGCCCATCTCAAAAACCTGAGTAACTGTTTGGCACTTTGTGTAACACCTGCAGCAAAACAGCACCATCTGTTGGCTTCCACCCAAAAGTTTCTTACAGCTTTTGGATTATCTTCCAGCTTTTGTTAAAGCTGCAACAGATGTAGTTTAGGAAACAGTACGGCTAACTTTTTAAAATCGGATGATACGTTGAGCTGCATTATGAATGGTCTTGCACCTTTAATGTCCCCTGTTGCTTATAAAAGCATTTATCTATAATTACAAACATGGCTATAGTGTGGAAATCTGTGCTAACTGTAGCAGATTAGAGGATGGGTGGTGGGTGTGTTTTACCGGCTTCATGAGGTTGTCGGTATGGTTGGGAAGCCCGGCGATGTACACTTTGGTGTCCAGCTTCCCGTTGACGGGATTGAACAGGTTCACTGGGCTGGTGATGCTCATAACAGCCTGCCTGCTGATCTTCACACTGACACTGCGGTCCAGCTCCTCCACCGATATCTACAGGGCAGAACAAATGGTGCTTTTCCACTGCCACCAAGAACCTAGCCTTACCTGACCCGTACCAGGAACTGACGATTTTCCATTGCAACCCGTTCTGACACAGCCCTGCTTACTAGCGCAGCCGCAAGCCTGCCTAAACTGAACTATGCTGTCTTTGTGGTTTCTCGGGTCAGTTCCTGTATGCCAGTAGATAAGCGCCAAAAGTCACAAGCCCAGTAGAAAATGTAAACCACAAACTCTGTTTGCCCAGTGGTCCAAAGGCAATATCTTATGATGGCTTGTCATCAAGTTATCGCACTCTCACCACATGCCACTGCCCGTCGTTGATCTCTTTTCCACCTCTAGTGCTCTTGAACGACTTGTCCTTGCTGAACTGGACCTCAAGTTGACCATCCCTCAGACCCAGTAAGAACCAGGCCTCTGGGGATGATTCAGCATAAAGGATCACACCCTCTGGGTCAAAGGTACGGAAGTCGAACTCTGCTGTAAACCTTACAGTGGGAAAAAATGATGGTACTCAGGAATGTGAGGGACTTGAAAAATAACACAATGATCTCACACCCTGATGCTAAAATAATTTGTTGAACCACACTGAGTAAACCTGACAGTTTCCAAATGTCTGAACAATCACAGTCTGAAACATTTGTCTGTGACATGCAACATCGGGTTAGCTAACAAATTTAGCTACCCATAAATAAAGAGTTAATTAGCATACATGGGTTCCCTTAGAGGCTTAGACTGTTTAGTGGTTACACACACTCAGACACACCGGTGGGGGGAGAACTCACTTGGAATTTTCTGGAAGGCGGTACCGCAGGTAAATGACAGGAATCCCAGTGAACTGCTCCCCGAGATACAGAATTTCCGCATCCTTGGAGTCGTCCAGTTCAATACAAACAGGGATTTTCTGTCCAAGAAAATATGTCTTACAATCTCCTTTTTGAGAGCCCCATTTTACGCTCAGGAATAAAATTCAATGCTGTCTTTTCCCTGGAAGCATACCTCACAGGTCCGTCCATCCGTGGCCAGCTGCAGGCCCTTCCACCCTTCGCAGTGGCATGAAAAACTTCCAATGGTATTGATGCACGTGCCACCGCAGAACCCCAGAGCACACTCGTCGATATCTACGCAGAGAAGCCAACACCATGAGCTAAGGCGGGGTATTAGGCGGGGAATAAGGTGAGCCACACCCTGGACAGGGCTCCAGCCTGTCACATGGTGCTTTTCCACCAACAGAGAACCGGTTCCACTCCAGTTCGCAAACTGATTTTTGAATGGTTCTGAACATTTACACCAAACTAAAAACAGGTTCCAAACCAAAAAGCTATGGTCCCCGAAAGGGAACCATGATGACATCATGAGTGGGCGTGTACTAAGGTCCTTCGGCGAATCACGAATGCTCACAGCAAGAGGTCTGCATTCCTGCAGGACTCCCACAGGACCCGCCGCAAGAAAGAGCGCGTGACAAATTTTTATTTTTGAATGAGATAGTGAACAGGAAGTGACAGATATGTTTGTGGGAGTGGGAGAATAGAAATGACTCGCAGAATTTCTCGAAAAGATTAAAAATAAATAAGTATAGCTCAAATATATTTTTCTGTTATTTTATCAAACTGTTATCCATGTTTGTGAGTGAACATAAAGTTACATTAAAAATGTCACCGTGCGAAAGAACAACAGGCTACTATGCCTAATTTGGGGGCGGTATGGTGGTGCACTGGTTAGCACTGTTGCCTCACACCTCTGGGTCATCGTGAGGTTTCCTATAGGTACTCAGGTTTCTCACACAGTCCAAAATTATGCTGAGGTTAATTGGAGTTACCAGAATGCCCGTAGGTGTGCATGTGTGTGTGTGGGTGTGTGTGTGTCTGAGTGTGTGTGTGTCTGTGGGTGTGTGTGTGTGTCTGTGGGTGTGTGTGGGGGTGTGTCTGTGGGTGTGTGTGTGTGGGTGTGTGTCTGTGGGGGTGTGTGTGTGGGGGTGTGTCTGTGGGGGTGTGTGTGTGGGTGTGTGTGTGTGCCCTGCCATGGGTTAGTTTTTACCTGCCTTGCACCCATACCCTCCAGGATGGACTCCGAACCACCTGCAACCCGGTTACAGAATATGGATGGGTGCCTAATTTGATTTCTACACAGCTAGCCTATTCTGGAACTTCCGGAAGGACACTGGCATTTTGAAAGTCCCTCGTCACTCTTGTCAGAACCTGTGGCCTGTACTACGAAGCTGGGTTACTGGCTTATCGGGGTAACTTGTGATGTAAGTGCCAGTTTAAGGAAAAATCCATAGAAAAATATATAACTACATAAATGTCAAACCATATGTGGGGAAATAAGATATTTCACAGTCCTATTCCACTGTAAGCAACTGCAATGGAAACCACCTACCGTTTGCCTGTTGTGACAAATGCAAGAAAATACTATCATACACCGGGCACACGTCTGGCACTTCAGGGCCATGTGTGTTCAGTTTCGAAGGGTCAGACACTACGAAGGGCTACACTGACATTTACTAAAAGTGCACGCAAATCAAAAGTGACAACTGCATTAAAAACTGAAACAAAACACAAATTATTGGATTTTGTTCATGCAGATCTATGACCTGTTATTGCTAACGTTACAGTCGAAATACATGTACAGTGGTACCTCGGTTCTCGAACTTAATCCGTTCCGGACTCCAGATCGAATCCTAAAAAGTTCGAGTTCTGATTGAATTTTTCCCATAAGAAATAATGGAAAACCAATTAATTTTTTTAAAAATTTTTTTAGCATTTAAACACAAAATGAACAGGATAAAACAAGAATAGCATTTTTTTCTTAATGGCTTCCAAAACAATAAAGATCTTATCCCAACATTACCCCTGTCCTGTCGTGATACGATCGTCCACTCCTTCCGTGTGCCACGACCCCCTCGTAAACCTCGTGTGGGATCCCCATGTGATCAGCTGTTTCTGGTTGTCGTCACTAGTCCTCTGTATTAAGTCCGCATTTCAGTTTGTTTCCCCAGTCCGGTCATTGGGTGCATTTGACTTGCTTACAGCACTGGCTTAAAGCAACGCATTCTGATCCTGACGCAATGCATTACGGTTAGATGCATTGCGGCCTCTCACCCAGCTGCACAAACTGGAACCGCCTCCGTGACGACACACCTTAGCCCTTATTGGCTGAGGAGTTTAATTACACGCATGACGTTTGTATCCCAGGCAGTTCCGATGCATAATCTGCTATTTCTCCCGAATATCACGTAAAGCAGTGAGAACTGGTTTTCATTTAATTTACCTGGTAAAATAAAGTTTAAATAAATGACATAAATGCTCTAATAAGTTAGTCGTTTATTTATTGTTAGTTACTGTAATGTTGCGGTGGTTTATTTGGTTAATCGTCCAGTCTGTAAAGAAGGCATTCAAGTAAGAATTGCATTGTAGTATGACTCATTTCCTGGCGCGTACAATTTATATTACAGTAGGTCAGCGTTCACGGTTTGACTTCTGATATTCAGATCGAGTTCTAGGTCAAACTGGTTTGTTCGACTTTCAAGAAATTCGAGTTCTAGTGAGTTCGAGAACCGAGGTACCACTTTATATGTATGACTGGCCTATTATTATGTGAAATGTAGCCTGTTTTAACTGCAAAATAAGCATAGCCAAACAAAACGTATTTTTCCTTTGCGGGCGGGAGCAGGACAAAATACAACATACTCCTGTGGGAGCAGGACAGTTAAGATTCTGTCCCACACTGTCCTCTACTTGCAGGTAAACAACAAGGCCTGCCATCCTGTTGGGGTTCTCTAAACCCCGCCTACTCAGCTACACCCACCACTGATGACGCAATGGTGCCAACAGCCGAGACAAAAAACTGGTGGAATCCGGTATCTGGTTGGTACCCGATTCTGAATTAAACTGGTTCGCGAACCAGAAGAAAAGCGGTTCTTTGTCAGTGGAAAAGCCTTACATTGTCAACCAGGGATCTGAGTTAGGATTTGGTTATGATTTACTCATGATAACTACTGGATTACCACTTCCTTATAATTCTACAGGAAATTCAAACACTGTAGAGAGCCATTACTCTCATATTTGAACAGGAAAAACCTGCCCACCACTATTCCTCGCAAGTAACCCTACATTTATGAAATGATAATTGGTTCAGTATGTGGAAGTAGGCGTGGCCTCTAGTCCACGTGAGCAGTCTGGCTGGTCAGTAACCAGGCAGGACCCCTCACCTTGGCAGGAGCGTGACGTGTACTTGAACCCAGGCTCGCAGAGACACTCATACATGCCCAGGGTGTTCTGGCAGGTGGCAAGGCCGCAGATAGCCGGGTGTATGGCACACTCGTTAACATCTGCAGAAGGACGAGTTGGGAGATTTATTCTGAAACACAGACACATGGTCACGCTTTGCCAAGTAAACCACTGAAACACACTCAAACTGCTCTTAGGCCCCAATGCGGAGGGAGAAAACAAGAAACCATTTCCCACACTTTCCTGGACGCCGCTGGCGACCTATGCTGCTGTATTGGAAACTTTTGTGCTCTCACGGGAAGATATCAGCATTCCCGAAACAGCTGTCCGGGCTCCAAAACATTTGGCTCTGTTCTCTGGGCTGGAAACAAGACTCTGTCTCCAGCCCAGGCAGTTCCTGAAATATCCCTCATCCTCCATGCATTCCTGGGCCCCAACCGACACCCGAACACGGACTCACCTTTGCAGTGGATCTTCTCCCAGGAGGTGTAGCCATCTTCACACATGCAGTGGAAACTTCCGGGGAGGTTGACGCACTTCTGCTCACAGCCGGCGGGGAAATCCGGGTCCGTGCACTCGTCGATATCTGATCCGACACATCAGTGGAATTTGGCACACCTCTCCTTTTGGCATTGAGTAAACCCACCCGCCTCACCCCCAAAAGCTGGAGAATCACCCGTCTGAAGGGTATCTTCGGACTGGCTGGGTTATCATCTGTTGTTTTTCAAACCTAATCAGCAGCTCATTCCCACCATACCCATCATCTTGAATTTTTGTTTCTCTTCCATTCCCTTACATGCAGGGCTGTATAATGCAGGCACCTGGTTTTCATTAAAATCGTGATACCCTTGGCAAGCTTCATGGAAACCGCCTCAGAAGGTGGAGCCCTGGGTGGCCACCTATCGCCGAACGGGTTGATCGGCACAGTGCCTATCCTTTGATATCCTTAACTTCTACTTTATTTGTTGTCAAATTCTTTTCATTATTTTTTCACCCAAACATATTGTACATTTTGGTCATACTTCTCAACACTGTCAGGAAAAAGTACCAATTTATACCTTTGAGGGTACAAATACTTGTCACTGGAGCTGTACCCTCAAGGGTCGACCAATTGTACCTTTGCTGTAGGTAAATGTAGTTTCATTTAAGGTACAGAATTGGAGCTGAGGATTATTTTTGTGGCGTTGGGGGTACACTGTTGTTGTTGTTGTTGTACAGCACTGTTTCCCAATCCGGTCCTTGAGGACCCACAGTCGGCTCATGTTTTCACTCCCTCTGAGCTCCCTACCAGACAGTCCACATTTCCGCTCCCCTACGGGAGCTGGGAGGGAGCAAAAACGTGGACTATCTGTGGGTCGCCGAGGACACGGGCATAGAAGCACGGCAGGCCCGTCAAACTCCTCTCTCACCCTCATTACAGAGAATGCCCCTCCATCCAGGACGGCAGATGCAGGTGAAGGAGCCCTGCCCATCATCACAGCGCTCATATCCTTCCTGGTAGCAGGGCAACGGGATGCACTGGTTGCTGATCCCTACGAGAGGCGCAGCGGGTGAATATGCACACATCCAAAATACCAACTGTCTCAATAAATAATAACAAACACAATACATAGAAACCCAAAAGCAATGCACAGAAAGACATTGATGAACACAGAAGGTGGCGGTGGTGGTGGTGGTGGGGGGGGGGGGTCGCCTGAGGATGTTACTCACACACCCACCTGTCACACAAGCGCGTAGGTCTTGGATTCCATCATGCTCAGTGGGGGCATTGTCCACACCAACACGGAACTGTCCCAAACATCCTGAAATAGACATCGAATTCATTCTTCCATTACCACATATAAATGCTACCTGATGAACTCCAGAAAAAAATCCCCTCAGTCCCCTTAAAAAAAAGGTAGGAGCTGTTTAAAGATTTCACAACACTATGTTATGTAATCTTCCCGTAAGTGGGATGGTAGCCACTGTATTATTGGGTTGAGTTTTGCAGTTGTTCTGTCTTGTGTAACTTAGTAGTGTCGCAATACTGCTCTGCAGACGGTTTGTTAGTGCTTCTGGAACAGAGAACCATCATCGCTGTCCTACTAGGCCTCGCATCAAAGCAGAGCAAGCCCTGGAAACACGATGCGGCCTACTGGGATGAAAACACACCAACGCTTGGCACGCCCGTCGGCTCCAGAGCTGGGGGCTCATGCTTGCACATGTCCCATCGTGTCACGTGATCGTTCCCAAACAGTGGACGACCAGACACTTTGGGGACTGACCATAAAGGAGCAGGCAGTGCCGTGTAAAATGATGTAGATTGGCTAAAGCTTGCTGGTAGAAACTCTTGGCCAACTATTGGACCTTTTAAAGAAAGTACTTTACCTGAATCAAATATAACAATTATATTAGTGATTTTTGGAATATTCTAAAAACTATACCAGATATTTTTATTACTGATGTTAGTTTTTGGCTGTGTAAGTTGATTTGGATGCTATAAAAAATTTTTATGACTTACCAATATATTTAGGATAAAAGTATTCCTGTAAACCAAAGAGAAACCAAAAAAAATAGGATGAGTTTCAGTTCATGTTTAAAAAGACAAGTCAGTATGAAACTATTTTCCTTTCCTGTACAACATTATGAGCAACAAAAATAAGCCCCGTGTCAATTTTGGAGAAAAACAAATGTATTTGATAAGAAGGAGAAGTAAATATTTTACAGAGGTCGCTAAACAAGACTGTTTGGGGCCAGTTACAGGTCATTCGTGCTACGTGCTGGTATGTTTTGCTTGACACGCACACAAACATTCTTAACCAACACTTAACCAAGATTTCCATCTAACTCCAGACATTTAATCATACACAGTAAATACATTGGCATAAAAAGTAAACTGCAGCAGACAAGTCAATGGAGTGAATAAATCAACCAGTAACTTGATATTGCTTATTCACACACACACACAAAAAAAAAAAAACATACGCACTCAATAAGTGCTTGAAATTCACTCATGACCACAATGACATGAACATAGAATTAAAGATAATCAGTGCGAGAAATGCATGTCATCATTTTGCAAAACAAAATGTCAGTTCAGACCTGAATTTTGGAAATAGAATTTGCTTTCCTAGGCGAGTTTTTAGACAATTAAGACAAGTGCCCTTGGAACTGTGAGAATTTAATATATGCAGTGTGTCAGGTGCCAAATGTGATCTGTGGATCCTGATTTTATAAAATAGTGTATTATATAATTAGGGTCCACAGATCACCTTTAGCTTTGGCAGATCACTGTTGTGAAAGACTATCAATATTCCTTGGTCTGCAGTTTCTTCCTGAATGGTTATAGTCCATTATATCAGGTGCCAAAGGTAATCTGTGGGCCATGATTTTATAATATATAACTTTATAAAATCAGGATCTACAGATCACCTTTAGTCCCTCTTATACTGAACTACAACCATTCAGGACAAGCCCCCCCCATTATTCAAATGTGCTCACAATGTCCCCCCCCAATATATATTATTATTATATTCATGATCTCACCCGATGTTGACTCTATGGCTAAAGCCTTGTTTGGCACCTGATATACTGGACTAGAATAATTCAGGAAGTAACTGCAGACCAAGGAATATTGGTGATCTTTCAGGATGGTAATGTCTCTGGCTTCTCCTGCTGGAATGAGAGTCCCTTTGATGGCAGAGTGAAAAGAAATCGGAACATCAAGAAAATTGACAAGCCATTCATTCTCATCCATCAGGAGACAGTGAAGTGCTGAGGAATGGTTTGTCCTGGTACTACATGCCCAGACGTCAGTTCACGGAGACCAAGCTGATCTACATTTATCTCCTCTCATCCATCCTCTCATCCATCTAGAGCTGTCTATGCCTACTGCCAGACACGGCGCCCCCATAAAAGTTATTTCTTGGAACCTCATGCCCAGAGTTGAGACGGCTCGGGAACGGACGGGATTGCTACAGAAACGCACCGTCTCCGGCTGATTCTCGAAGATCTCGCGGGCCTCTTCCTTGTTGCACAGCTCCTCGATGCACTCCCTCTCCAGGTTCCCCTTCTTGCTTTCCTCAAAGAGAGTGTTCGCCCGGCGACGGCGGGCCAGGAACTGCGAGGCCGCGCTCCGCGTCAGGACTGCGAGTGGAAGTCAGCGCGCCAGTCATGCTAACATGCTAATGTGGCTCAAGCAGAGGCTGTACCAGTGAGGCTCCTTAATGTAGACTTTGTGCACTAGAGGGTGACATATTAGTGGTGGTGCCGCGAACGCTGGTGCGTACACTATGGTGCGTACATTATGGTGCGTACACTATGGTGCTTACACTATGGTGCGTACACTATAGTGAGTACATTATGGTGCGTACATTATGGTGCTTACACTATGGTGCGTACACTATGGTGCTTACACTATGGTGCGTACACTATGGTGCGTACACAATTTGCCTAATATTGGTTTGCTTACCAGAGGAAGAGGACAGGCCAGGTAACACCTACACCAGGCTCATAGCTGGCTAGAGTTATTCGCTCACCCCTCACACTTAAAATTTGATTTTGATGCCATCATCATTATGGCTATTAATCCACCCATCCATAACTGCTTGTCTAGCACAAGATACCAGTGTATTACAGGGTGTGTGCAGACAAACACCGTTTGCAATTTAGAGATACAATTTCACTTGACTGCTTTGTGTGACAAGACTGAGTAACATCAATCCACCCATCCATCGTCCATAACTAGGAATTGCAGTGATTCTGGACCTTACCTGCCTACTGCAGCTCACACTATGGGTAATTTGGAGACCTCGACTCATCTAGCCATAAGTTTGGGACTGAAATATTCAATGAAGATACTACTATATAATTTTACAATTATTGTAATGTTTTCTCAATACTACTTGAATGCAAGCCATGTCAGACAAAGGTAGGAACTGAATGTAATTCATCCCAAAAGTAATGTTTCCATTTTTGTTAATCAGGATATAGTGAACACTCCAAAACAGCCTTGGGTATACACGCAGAGCACCCAGAACCACGTGGCTCGACACATGGTGTACAACTGTAATCAGTGTTGCAGTCTTACATTACGTTGTCTCTGCGATTACGTTAAAATTATATTTGGTGGGCAGCTAATTTTATTATGGTGTACCCTTATTAACCATGTTCTACGGCCCCTGTTGTGTTTGGTAGGTTTTAGTATCCCATGTGTCTAATGCCTGCCCTACAGGAGAAACTGAATGGGTAGTAATAAACAAAACACTACATTACACAAAACATGCTATTTTTTGAAAACTTTAATTGGCGTGTACCGAGGTAAAGTCAAACTCTGCGCATCGACTTTCATTTGGACAAACTGAAAGATTATGTTGTGCGATCCCTTTTCGGTTTTAAGTTTACTACCGCAGACTGACAAAAGTTAACACATCATAAACTTAATCGGAAACAACGTTAAAACTTTACACCGCTGAACGCCCCCTCCCATCCGGGTGGGTGCACGAAACCCGGAGCACAAAAACAGCTCCTCTTATGACTCGCCCCCCCATCATCTACTCACATCTATGTGCATCGCATACGGCGGCCAGAAGGATGAGGCAACCGACAGACACCCCTACCGCCGATCTCCTTCTCCACATTGTAAAGAGTCTCCTTCCAAACTGCGCTAGCGCGGCTTTCTGAAACCAAATCCTGAAACTGAATATTTCCTCTTGATTTTTCTTTTTTGCCCCCCTCCGTCCGGGGCCGTAAACAGGACACGGATGGCGTCAGGAAAGCGACGTGGGGTCTCTCCAGATCGAGCGCTCCGCTGACCAGAAGTACTCGGGTCTTCTCAAACGCTGCCAGATGCTTTCATTATTTAAACTAAGGCAACCCCCCCTCCAAAAACTTAATCCTCCTCGAACTGACCTCTCTTCAGTCGTTAAACGAATATGTTATCAGTTCTTCAGCGTTTTGTTTGCCGTGGTCTCCAAACAAAATGCTTTAAAGGCGTGATATGATTTTAGGGTTTAATTAGACGTGTGACTTGCTAAACCTGTTTAGCACAAACAATGGAAAGCTGCTAATAAACAATACGTGAATTAATGAATCAGCTGTATTTTCATGAACGCCTTTTCTTTGAGTGCTACAAAATTGTTTTTAAGAATCTTGGAAGCCATCCATTCCAACCGCTTATCGTCTTTTTAAGCTGTACCGTATTTCTTTTGTTGTTTTCTTGGCAGAAGAATGGATCCCCCAATATCATTCAGTTATAACACCAAGCTACGAGCAAGTTGTGTGAATATAAATATACGTATTTGAAATAGCCCCATACATGTTTTTTTTTAATGAAAATACTCATGTAGGACGAAAGTTGATCAGAGGTGGCGCTGTTGTCTTAAGTTGTAGTATGCGTCTTCGTTAAAATGGGTTGTTTTTGCCTGTAACCTCCAATGAAACATATCGTGCCCCCCCCCACCAAATATATGTAAGTGAAGAAGGGGGAAAAGCTGAGACAGCAAAATATTATTAATACCTTCATTTAACCAAAGGGAGTGGTTTCTATCAACCTTATTTCTGTACATTTACTTTCATATATCCGTATAAAAATACATAGTTTGTCCTGTTGTTTTTCTTTTGAGGAATTTAAGAGATATCGATTGGGTGACTGATGTATTGTTTTAATTGTAATCACAATTGTCATGCCTGACATTTTTTTGATTGCTGTTTATGGATAGTGCCAGACCTTTAAAACTTTTTACCTTTAGTGAGAGAAATACTAAAATATTCTGAGAGCACACTATTGAGCAACGACCATTATTCAAACCAAACCTTCCTAAAATCCTCAAAAGAAAAACGGCAGAGGTACTCCGTAGTCAATCTTGAAAATTAAGCGCAGCTTTCGTAACACTGCTGCCACCGTGATGCGAGCCTGTTACGTGCGGAGCGGAATGGCGCTCCCATGGGCGCAGGACCACACGTTCCCACTACGCCGGTGAGCCGCTCCATCGCTGTGCTACCCTGCCAGCCAAGTTACCGGCAAGCCTGTAACTTCTGGCTCGCAGTGTCACCTCAGGGGGAAAAAAAACAACCGCCCAACCAAAACCTTTCTTCCTTAGAAATGTATATATATGAACAAAAAGCGCACACACGATGACGCGCGCACTCTCGCTCGCCAGTTCGTGGGTGCGCGCACACACTGTCCTGCTCAGGCACCTAAAACCATAAACATACAGACAAAAATCATGCTTCTTTGACCGGTATCTGACACCTCTATCACTGAACAACATTCCACAGTAAACACAAAGCTTGACAGACATTATGTTTAAGAGATTTCCACACAATAACACAAAATATTAAAAAAAGCCTTGACATTAAGTGAAATTATATCCATAATGGTCTAACATTCTGAATTTTTAAAACCCCACTGCACAGACTTCCAATTTGAGTGTACAAACAATGACATAGAAAACTACAGTATCTGAAAATATCTTTTCTTTTTTTTTTTTTAAATACTCGGGATATTGCTGCAAACACTCATGGAGGTTAATTTCCTAATTTCCTAATTTCCTAATTTGACTATGCAGCTCTTAATCGTCCCTGGATTGAAGAAAATACCATTTCAGAGTAGGAACTGGCAGAAGGATGATCACAATGGTTATTATGACTTTTGACCCAGAAAATGCTTTTAAATGAACAAACAAGACTTTCTGCTAAAATTAGGGTACAATTTGTATGTGATTCTGGTTAATAAAAATGCATTGATTAAAAAAATGTTTTAACTGGATCTCACCAACACACTGAAGAAAAGAGTTGTATCGTGCAGTGAAAGGTAGGTGTGCACACACGGGAATTTGCATTTAACCCTTGCTGAGATGAACACACACACACACACAGCAACAACACTCGTCTATAACACCTGATGAGCAGTATGTGGTTTCTGGGGACGCAGAGTTCGGCCTTGAAATTCAGTGGATAGGTTAACACTAAATATGCTTTTTAAGAGCTTTTTAAAACGGCCAATGAACCGATCCGCAGAACGGATTAAAAACAAAAGGATCTCACAGAATAAAAATTTAAAATGTGCCGTAAGGCAGAGCTGCATCATCCATCAGTTCGGGATGATTAAAGTGCATCGCTTTGGTCACACCGTGTGGTGAAGAGCTGTCCTTTAGTTTAGTATTTCATAGAAAATACTGGAATTAGCTTGACCCTTAATCTTCACGCTACACTTCTACACAGGATAATCCCATGTCCTCATACGCGCAGGTTCCGTTTTCAGGACCCTTGCGGGGCGCCTCTCTCTGTCTGTCTCTCTCTCTCGTGGGAGGTGGAACACCAAGTCAGCCAGCGCTCAGAGCACCATGGCAACCGCTGGTTGCGGTCAGATGGAGTAGGTGGAGCATTCCGACTGCTGCCGAATGTAGCACTGGAAGTTCTGGTCTCCAATTGGATGTTCCCTGTGGAAAGGGTTTGAACAAAATAATAATGAATAATAATAAAAATGACCAAAAAGACCACTCACAATTTACCAATAACTCGCCACCAAAATTTATTTGTTGTGTATTGTTGTGTATTCTGAGCTCGGCGAGCCACCGTACTTAACAATGCATTATGGGAAACTGAGTTTGAGGGAGTTGTACAGGCACATGTCAGATGGCAGCAAGCACTACTGTCATGTTATGTATACCGGCATTCATCTTTGATACTACAAGGGATTTAACGCCGATGGACTGAAAAATCACAGTTAAATAATGTCTCAAAGTTCCTCAAATAATTGTCAAAGTCTAACTGATGCTGAACTGAACAGGTGGTGCTATTGATAGCCAGCTTGATCTGAAATTAGCTTGGGACTTACTGGCTGCCATACTTGGTCTTTCTGAACTTGTCCCTTTTGTACTGAGCGTGCTCTTGCTCCAGGGCCTGCACTGCAGTGATGATGCTCTTCAGTGTCTTGTACGTCTCCTGGGGGTCGTCGATGATGAAGCTGGAGTACTCCTCCTGCTCCGGCCCGTCATACACGGACTTGCTGCCGCACGCCTCTGTTGGGCGGGGGGGGGGGGGGGGGGGGCGGTCAGCAAGGAAGGTGATACTATGAGCTGATGCATGTCACATACACTTTCACAGCAAGGGCATGAACACACACACACGTAAGCGTCACCTTGCATCTTGATCAGCTTGGCTATGTACGTGCTGAAGAGTGAATAGATGCGTTCTGTCTCACGGTCTCCATCGACATCCAGCTGGATGTTTGCGGGAAGACCACTGTCAAGGATACAAAGGGCAGAAAAAAAAGAGACGTAACATTCCAAGACCTCAAAAACAGCATTTTCTTGACATTTCCTTTGTGTGTGTTCCACATTAACACTCCTGCCAACTCAATGACTTTTACCACTAATGGTCTTAATAATACGCTGTGGATCACATGGTGCTGTGCTGGAAACTCCACAAAGCTCTCTCCCTTGGCCACCCAGTAGAGGGCAGATGTCTTGGAGATGCATAAAACTCACGCTGTGCAGGGGGTGCAGCCGGGGGCGGAGTCAGCTGAGTGCTTGCAGCACAGCCAGTGTCCATTGAGGTATGCCGACGGGTGGTAAGTACTCAGCCGCTTCCGGTTGCACTGGCTGACTTTCGTTAGGATGTCGATCCAATCGCGCGCCTCCACGCAGTTGTTGGCCTGGATGTAGAGCGCCCTCTCAGGCTGGATGACCTGGAACATCTGTCAACATTCAACAGAGAACACAGAGGTCAAGCCCCATGCTAAACTAAAGATTACAGTAGACTTTAGGTGCAGGGAACAACATTTATTAATAAAAGCTCATATTGAAGAATCACTTTATGGCATTTCTGTCATGTGTTTCTTTTGCTCTTTGTGCACAGAAAGCAGCCTCTTACATTTTTCATCTTGAAGGACTCCTCTTCTAATCGCTCAACTGCCAGGATGTTCTCGATGGGAATACTGCACAGTGGACTCTCTCCTGAAGGACCATGAGGGGGAGTCATAGATCACAGGATTTAGAGATGCAGAAAGCTTATAGCTAAAAGACACACCCAAATACAGTACATAGGTGCAGACCCCCCCCCCCCTTACAGCACACCATTAAGACACATCATTCTGCATTACATACAAATTGTACTTCAGAATGGGGGTTAGGCTGGATACCAAATCCATCCATCCATTTTGTGTAACGGCATGTCCTATTCGGGGTCACAGGAGATCCGGAGCCTATCTCAGGGCTACGGGCGCAGGGCAGGGAACAACCCAGGGTGGGGTGCCAACATATCACAGGGCACACTCACACACCATTCACTCACCTGCGGGCAATTTAACTCCAATTAACCTAAGCATGTTTTTGGATTGTGGGGGAAACTGGAGGAAACCCCACAATGACATGGGGAGAACATGTAAACTCCACACTTGATCCATGAAGCTAACCACCACACCATAGGGTGACCAGATAATCCATGTCAGGGAGGACACTTTGAGCTACTTCGGGTTTTACAAACTAATTTCAAATTGAAAGGCTCCAGTGCTCGGATAAATAGTTCAGCTCTTCTTGTGCTTTGACTGGTTTGTTTCCTTGACTGAAAGACGCATCCAGCTGTTTCACATTAACATTAGTGACACATGTATGATTATAGGAGACTGACCAATCAGCACACAGCAAGAACTCAGTGCTCAAGTGAAATCCAGGTCCTTTTCATTGAAATGGTAAATTACAATTCCTGTCCTAGCTCAGAGTGTTCTCCCTGACATGGATTATCTGGTCACCCTACCACACCACCATGCCACCCCCCATACCAAATCACAAGGTATTAAAGAACTTCATAGTACAGAATAAAGGTTATAAAAGGATAAACAGACCCTACATTACAAGATGGGTTAAAGACCTCCATATTACAGTACAGCTGTTATACGCATTACATATTGACCACATAAAGACATACACAACTTACAGACATCCCATAATACACAGGAGGCAGTAACATCTTTTACAGTGGGACACTCAGACACACCAACAGCAGATGGGTCAGAGAGTTTAATCCACATTAAACACGACTCTTCCCATTTCCCAGCAAGTGTCAAACACCATTAGCTCAAGAAATTACGCAATCACTGCACAAGCTCAGCTTGGGACCACAGGATGCATCCCTAATTTGGGCCATATCACACAACAGCCACATGCCGTCGTCTTGGGACTCAATTATACTGGAGCCACGAGGTACCATGGGACCGGATCACACAAACACAAAGTGCCATCTCGGGACCCAATGAACCCAATAATGTACAGCAGCTTTGGTGTCTGTTTTACAGAATCGTGTGGTGAAGAAAAGAACCAACAAATGTTCAGCATTACCTTTGCTTTTGTGATAGGTGAACTCATGGTTGGTGAGACGGAACCATCTCTTCTTGAAGTTCTTCATGCCAAAACGATTCCTCCCCTGAGCTCTTTTGATCATGAATCTGGCAGGAGTGAAGGTAGGAGAGACAGGATGTTATCTCTTTACCACCTCAGCTGGTTAGGGGTCTGTGTCCCTGCCTGGAACGTTGTGGGTTCAAGTCTCACAGTAGGGACCTTAACCCCAGTTGCCCTGGCGTGCTGGACCGTGCATTTTGATACTAATGTTTGCTCTCACCTGTATATACATGTGTATCTGTGTCACTCATGGAGACCAATATGGCATCAAAACTACCCAATTTCCCCAGAATGATGAATAAAGCACAACTATTCTATTTGTTAAAGCAGTGAAATCACAGAGGACATCTGGCAACCAGTCTGATGTCACAGCAGCACGGAGAAGCTCCAGAGTTATCATCCCTAAGCTGGAGCAGCAAAGATCTGGTAGTGATCTTCAGCGCTGAATGTGACCCTATGTTTGTGATCACTGCTTGCAGTGCTTGGTGCAATTTAAGTCCGTTCTGTCACACTAGTGATGGGCTGTGCAATACCGTACTTCAATAGCACTTTTTTCACAACAGTTTAATCACTGGACTGCACTCCAGAAGTATAACTAGAGATTTGAGAGGAGAAATTCCTCGCTGTGAAAAGTGCAGGCAACATTTTTGTGTTGCTACTTGCTGAACTTATTCTCTAAAGCACAAACTAGTGCGTCAGGACAAAACACTTTGACTTAATGAGCGGCTTTGCAAACTTGTTCATGGGAACAAAGGCATTCAAGGCTGGGAGATGCATTTCATTGAATCCTACTTTACTGTGTGCCAGGTTGTCAGGATCCATCGATCAAACTAGTCAAATGCCTCTGCTCAGAGGAGAACGGGTCGTGTGGGGGGGTTAGAGCAACAGCCCCCAGGGGTAATCTGCGGATGAAGGAAATTTGGCAGCTTAGCCCTGCTCCCCGTCGAGGGGAAAAACTAAACAAACAGGGACCACAGCATGTGACATCGTGTGAAACTCTCAGGTCTGCAGCCCCAAAAATTTATTGGACAGCCTCAGTGACTCAGACTGGGATCAGCCAATTGCGAGCATGCAGCATTACTGCACAAAGCCAACCAACAGATACACTCAGCTTAGCAGTCTTCACACTCTTCACAAATACATGTGGCAGATGTGCAGCCTGTCCTCTGCGATCTCACTGTTTTATTTCGACATGCAAGAAAGAAAACTCTTTAAGAGATTCCACAGAGATTCTACAAAAAGAAAGCTTTTCTAACACCTTGCTTACAAAAAACTAGGGGAAGAAAGCAGGGAGTGGGGTCACAAGGTCACAGTTGGGGTCACAAGGTCACAGAGCCAGCCGCTTACCTGGAAAACCCTCTGCTATCAAGTCTCTTAATGACAAGTCTCACACTCCTGCACCCAGCATGGGAGAGAAGACAGGAGACTCAGGCTACATCCACACTGCTACATTTTAGTTTAAAAAAAATCTCCATCCACACATCATTTATTGAAACAAGCCATGAAATGAGGGAAAACGTATATGACGTCTCTTTTAGCCTACACTGGATATGCACTACACTGGATATGCACTACACTGGATATGCACTACACTGGATATGCACTACACTGGATATGCATCAACCAGTAAATTAGTTTTTTTTTGCGCAAAATGCAGCAGTGACACTGTACAACACACTATTTAGGTGCATACAGGTCAGCAACAGGGAACGCCCCATTGAAAGCAGCTCCTTCATATTCGCCATGTTGGAATACGGTTTACTTCTGTGTAGGTGACCAGGTGACCAATCAGACCATGAGAGGGTGTAACTAGGGGGATCGAATCCGACATGGGCCAAGTGATGAGTAGGGACCAATTAGGGCGCTTTTAGAGTCCGCGTTTTCAAAAGTCTCCATTTTCACTCATCCACACTGCAATGCTCAAATATGAGAGTGTTTACGAAAGTCTGTTTTTGGGGGCTGACAACTTCAGGGTTGTTTGGATGAGGAGAAATCGAAGACTGATGTCTGCATTTTTAAACAGAAACGTAGCAGTATGGAGGTAACCTCAGCAGTTCTCCTCACTTATCTCACAGATTGTGAGACCCCTCTGAAACATAGGTGGCGAGAGTACTCTTTTCCAAAGCACAGATAAACTGTCTCAAGTGTACTGATAAGTCTCATCTCTCTGACAGATGGATTGCAGCTGATCAACTCTGGTCTACTCTAAGAAAGACAACAATCCAGGAAGAGCGATACCATCCTAACACCATCCTGGCACTAGGAAAGTTTCCCACTTGACACAAAGACCGCAGTCGCACTTCTCTGACACAAGATGGCGATGGCAGGTCGTCTCCCTAGACCAGCAATTCCCTCAATAGAAGATTCCACAGCTGAGGTCAATGTCTCCTTTCAAATGTAAGATCTCCAGCTGATTTTCCAGCAGAGGAGGAAATTAATCTCCAGGGTTGGCGTGTTTTTTGTTGTGTCACAACACTCTGTTTGTTAAACGATGCCTCCATTTGGATAGAAAGCAGCATCACATGGCCTTTGCGCATGTAAATGATTCCTTTTCTGGGCTGCTTTTCGGTCAGGTGATGCGGTTTTCAAACTTCAGTTAGGGGACATAATTATAACCCACATTTATTGAGCTATGTGCCCAGGGACCACTTATTGTGAGATGGCTCAAACTCTGTTGGTCCCCTTGTAATGAATTCCCTGATTCATGGTGGGGGTCATCAGCAACCTCACCCCTCTTTCAGCATGATCGGCGTCTCAATGCTTTTCTGGTCCCACCTCCCGGATGAGGAGATCAGATCTAGGAACTGAGCAGAGAAAAATGGCAGTTATATACCCATGCAGTACCAGACCAGATCATCTGGAGCACTTACAGGCTACACATAAGCCTTAGTACTCTTTTAAAGACTTTCCATCTCTCTTCAGACGTCTACAGATTTTCCATCTGTTTAAGCTTCACAGAGAAGCTTCAGTACTCATAAAAACCGAAATTACTTCAGTTAGGAAGAATATTTCTTTGCTTAGTTTAGTAAAAGGAAAACTTGCATCTACCACTGTTTCCCCATAACCAGGAATGGTGCTTGATATTTACAGGAACTGCTGAATGCAACACTTGAATACTGTACAGATTAACCCAGGCATGTCAACCAGAGAGAGAGAACAGTCTATATAAAGAAAGATCAGCCAGCCTTCTGTATACACAGCTCCCAGTGGCAGAGCGCCTCAATGCAGAGACTGCAAACAGCCCCGTCTGGCATGTATAAACAGATCACATTGTTTATATCGGACACTAGGGGGAGCTCCACCAGACAAAGCCTATTAAACAGGGAGCCCTTTTCACTAATTACAGCTAACTCAGACGCGGGAGTCTGTCCAGAGCAGGCCCTCAGTAACGGACATCCCCAAACGGAATAACGTTAAATTAAAAACGAAACAGATCTCACATTTTTCACAGCATCTGAATATTTATGGTCGTTGAAGTAGTCGTAAAATGTTGCCATGAAGGACTCTTTGAAGTTGGCCTGTGGGGGTGAGAGAGCGATTAGCTTCCCCTTCGATCGAGGCAGATGTGTTTCCGTTTCACTGGCAGGGACAGGTGCTCGGCCTGGGCTGCATCTCATTCCTCATACTGTCCTACCGTCCGGAAATTATACTGTGGTGTACGATATTTTGACAGCATCTTCGAAAAATTGGCAGTAAAATTACGAAGTTTTTATTATGGGGGTCCACCTCCCCATTCTCAGCTAATTTTGACACAAGGATATACCCAAAATACCGTGGTAGACACAAAATGCAGCGGTATAAGGCATTACTACAATTCCGCCAAACCTAACATCTGCTAGCTCCTGCCCTCCAGGTGCATTTTCTCAAGGAGGATGAACCTCACTGGGTGAGCGGCGGAGTGACTCACGGACTTGGACTTGGCAAGGCTCCCCAGGGTCTGTATGGTCTTGGAGATCAGGGTAAGGGTTCGAGAGGTAGAGGGATCCTGTGGAAGAGAGATGATCCCTGATTCACACATCCTGTAGGAAGCCGTCACCACAACCGCCACATGCGATGACTATGAGCGGTAACTGAGCGGTGACACCAAACCAGTAATCATATGGGAAACGGATGTACATGCTAACCGCTGATCAACAGGAAGGCATGACGGCATAACCAATGACAAACAGTGGGGCGGTTCCCCTTAACCCAACCTCAGAAGGAGGCTAATTCCAACACACATATGTAAGGGGAAGGATTTAGCAGACGGGCACTTGCGGGGTGGGGGACGGACTTCGAGGGGCACGTGCTCACCGGGTGGTGCGGCCGCAGTTGGAACAGGTTGGGGGACAGGATGGCCGGGGCGAAGAAGCGCAGGAAGATGAAGCTGCTGACCGCAGTGTACCTCACATCCTGGTCCTCTGAGGAGACACAAGCATAACCGCTCAGGGGATCTTGCACATTTAACCCTAACCCCATATTCGCCTCTCTCAGCAGGGAATCGCTACATTGATTAAAGAGGCCCAAAATGGATCGAGCTTCACTTTTAATCTGATGTTAAAACATGACCCGTACATTTTACCACGCATATGTATATAGTCACAGCATTCAGCTAACACAAACACTGCTGTAACTGCTGTCACCACGGGGCCAATAGAACTCCGTCTGTTTTCCCACCGTTTACATTATCCCTCCTGTTTGCAGCTACACGTTACGACAAAAAAACAAAACACATCATAAATATCCTAAAACTTTCCAGGAATACACGTATCTACTCCAGAAACAAACAGTGAAGGAACAGAAACCCTTCAAAACTAAACAAACGCCATCATTTCTGTGATGAGCACACGCACGGCGTCCAACAAAAACCACTACTAAGAAAGAAGCCAGCACTGACATACAACTAAAGCAGTCCGGGGGCCTATGATATATAAATAAATCCATGCTTGAAAGCCAGTGACTGAATGATTCACAGAATGTCAGGAAATGCCGATGCGATGTGCCGTGCTGTCCAGCAGGTGGCGCAGCACACTCATTGTTTGCCTATGTTGCCTACCATGGAAGAAAGCAACATCAACAGGATTCAAACTGCACTTAAGTGTTTTGGAGCTACTAATACTCATTCTGCCTGTTCTAGTCATCGTTCTTTATATCTCGGTTACGGAGACAAGATTTTCTTTGTAAGGAGGGCATTAACACTTTGAATCCTACTGGGTTGTTGGCTTTGGTGCTTTAAGATTTGAGATTTCCTTCTGGCTTGGAGCTCTGAAACAGCTAGTTTGACTCCAATGCACGCCCCCCCCCCCCCCGCTACATCTGAGGGGTGGGGCTGCTTACCTTGGAAACGTTTGGCTGCCGACTCCCTCAAGGAGGAGAAGATGTCACACATGACTGTGGGACAGCTGACCCCAGACTTGGTGATGACGGTGAAGACGCGGTCCACGTACTGACGCAAGTTCTCCTGGGGTCAGACGTCAACGCATCAGGTGACCACAAGACGCATGTACCCCCCCCACCGCGCGCGTGCATGCACATGCCGGGCCCATGCATGCTCGCGGATTGATTTGCATATGTGCGCCCAGCCACATGGCGCTCGCTGAAACCCACCCTGTTGGTCTCCAGGTTCTCAGATTCCTTCAGCTTCACCGGGTCGATCTCGCAGGGCTTGTGGTCGGCGCATATCTGCACAGAGTATAGACATCCGTTGAAAGCTGTGGCAAAACTGCAACCCCCCCCCACCCCCCCAACCGCCAAACATGCCGAGTAATGAGAGAAAAAAATAAAGCCACTTAGTAATTTAGGAGACATATGGACTGAAAACCAAGCAGTGTAAATTAGAGAGTGAAGTGAAATGTTTATTTTAATACCTGGTGATATCTCGTAGGCCTACCAAGTGACTCAGCCTCAAATGTGAGCAATACCCTGCTGTGGTTGTAAGCCACAGTCCTGTAATTAATACAGTTTCATGTAACAGATGCTTCCATTAAAAGCTACTCAAGCCTGTCTCCCATTCGTACAGCTGGAGTTCATACTTAACTTAATTCTGTATACTTAGACCTTCCTACCACCTGTTTTGTTTTCCCATCCATCTCCTGACACAAGCAAACCCCACACCGAGAGGTGAGGGTGAGATTCACACCCCCATGGTGATAGATGTGCGGCGATAGTGTTATCCACTGAGCCGCCAGAGCACCTTCGTTATGTGACGGTTGTGACAGATATTCGCCACAGGAAGAGCACGCTCACCTCATCGATGACGGGCTTCAGGGTCACCTGCAGGTAGTGCATGCCGGCCAGTTTCATGGTTTCGTCTATGCACTTGGAGGTCAGCGAGTTCCCCCGGAAAATGGTGTTGGGATCCCTGCAGAGGAAGATGAGGTCTCTTCGTGTGACGTGTCTTTGACCGATGCCCGTACAGGACCCCAAATTAAGGGGAAACTCAACAGTGCAGAGTGAAGGTGTTTGTCAATGGTCATGGATGTTCCTCCATGTCTGTGAGGGCTCTGAGTGTGCGTGCATGTCTAGGCAAGCATGAAGATGCTCACTGTGTCCTGTTGACCTCCGCATTGGCGATGGCGCTCAGGAAAGGCACGATTTTCCCATAGTGCAAGAAGAGGCGGACCAGGGGAATGGCGGCTTCTTGCTTCTCCCGGCAAACCTCACCCAGGATGTGAGCTGCAGACGCTGACACAGGCTTCGGGGGGGGCGACAGAGGCAGGGGATATGTGAGATGCGGGGGTGCTAACGTCGCTGCTGCCACGGATATCCAGACTCAGGTGCAGAACGAACGTCTCCGCCGAACACTTGTGGTGTGCGGTGGGTTAGGGGTCTGTGCCCATTTCCGGAAGGTTTAAATGCCACGGCTGGCAGAGGAATCGCGCCACCGTTGGATCCTCAGTCAAGGTCCTTAACCCCAACTGCTGCAGGGGCCGCAGGACGTTGACTGTTCCGGCGCTACATCCCCGAAACTTGCTCCCACCTGAACATGTCTAAGTCTCTCATGGAGATCAAGGTGGATTAAGCATTTACATTTATTTACTTAGCAGATGCTTTTATCCAAAGCGATGTTCCTTTTTGACAGAGCATGGTCAGCCAGTCCCTGTATTAACTGAGGGTTAATGGCCTCGCTCAAGGGCCCAGCAGTGAAATCGCTCGGGCGACCCTGGGATTTGAATGGATGACCTTCTGATCAGAGGCACAGAGTCCTACACCAGCTCATACGCAAAAAAAATGACCGAATTTCCCCAAGGTGATGAATCAAGTACCACACAAACAAACAAACACACACACACACACACCTCCATTTGGCCAGAGAGCAGGAGCAGGTCTCTGAGGGGGCTGTAGGACTCCGAGGGGAAGACGTGGTCCTCCGTATAAACAATGTTGAGCCGCAGCGAGCCCAGGTCGTCCGGCTTCTCTGACTTGCTGCCGTTGTCCCGGGGCTGCAGGAAGTACCTACGGGGCAGACGGGGTGCGTGACACGTAAAATGAGGGGGGCGCCTCCCCTCCGCGGAGCGCAGCACCCCCACCCCACCCGGCAGCTGACGCGCTCTCACCATGCATCGTGAAGACCTGACTGGCCCAGGACTTTCAGCGGGATGCGAACCTCCCCCAGGAACTCATCACCGAACTTCAAGTTGCTGGCGTTCCACAGGTCCACCCTGTGATGGGACACACACACACACACACACACACAGGTTTGTAATTATATCTTTGTGGGGACTCTCCATTCGTTTCTATGGGGAAAACTCTAATCCCAACTTGACGGCCTAAAGCCCTACCCAGCCCTAACCTTAACCATAAGTAACCAAATTAAATACCAGACTTTTGAGGTTTTTAGTTTTTTGATTGCATTAACAGACCATTGTGGGAACCTCAAAAATGGTTCCCACAATGTCAAAATAGCAGGTTTTTATCACATTGTGGGGGATATATGGTCCCCACAATGTAATATAAACCTAATCCACACATACACAAACACAGATACAAACCCACACACACACACAAACACAGATACAAACCCCCCCCCACACACACACACACACACACAGATACAAACCCCCACACACACACAGAAACGCAGACACTACACAAGTTCACACAGCTTGTGCAACCCCTCTTTCACGCTGACACACATAGGGGGCTACGGTTCCCATGGCGCGGCGCAGTACACACCTGACAGCCATCTTGTCCACATCCTCTTCCTCCACGTCAAAGTGCCGTCTAGTGTAGCTGGGTGGCCTCGTCACCTGCAGGTTAAACCTGTGGTCAGGTGACCTGGGCACCAGGTCAGCACAGCAAGGACACGTCGCGTGGTCACCCTGCCTTTTAGTCAGTGGAAATGGCCATGTAGCAGAATGGACGGCCAAATCTCCAGCGGGGGGAGGGGGGACGTCCCAAAGGTCTAAACGCTCCTCAATCCACACGCTTTGTGGCCCTCCCCTTCTCGGCACACACGCTCACACGCGCACACGCGCACACGCTCACACGCTCACACGCAGACACAGATGCCTGCACACAAACCTGCACATGGGTTTCGGTTCAATGGGCCAAAAGGCAGCGAGTGACTTGGGACGGAAGCTCAGACTGCAAGATGGAGACCACTCCCAATAACCACAGACTGCAAGATGGAGACCACTCCCAATAACCACAGAAAGAATGAAACAGTTCTCCAAACCACAGCGAGCAGCCAGAACAAACACAGAGCGAGAATCAGTTTGCGTGTGACTTTGTAAAGCGGCTTGGGCTACTCTCTCACAACTACACACAGAAAGAGGCTCGTTTGGAAGGGACACCGGGCGGGACAGAGGGTAACACTCTTGCTCTCTCTCTCTCTCTCTCTCTCTCACTCACTCACGCCATCTTTAGCTCCAAGGCACTTGGATGCGTAACAGAAATAAAGAGAGTTGATTGTCAGGCTGTTCATCTGAATGAATCAAGCTCCTGTCTTGCATTTCCTCTCTCGGGGAGGGCGAGGTCTGCGAGTTTGGGGGGGGTGTGGGGGTGGAATCCTAAGAACTTCTATTCTTCTCACAGAATCCATACCGCCATCGGTTTAGCAGGAAGGGAACCTCTCTGACAGACGCTGGTCACTGGGATTCCGAGCAATGGAAAATGACCTCATTCACTTGGGAGCCATAGCAACGGCGGATCACTATTTTTTTTTTTTTTTTTTTTAATACAGCGTCTGGCTGGGCGACCTGGGGCAGAAACGCATGTCCGTCAATGCTGACCTCGAAGTAGAAGACCTCGTCGAACTGGGGGTTGTTCGTCTTCCTCTTCACTTTGGTCTTCTTGGCCTCCGACCTGGAAAATGGAGAGGAAGGGGGAGGTCATGTGACTCACAGCCCAATGAGGCTTCCAGGGGGTGGTGGCAGACTGACACGAGCTGACCCTGACCTGGTGGGCCCCAGCAGGGACACGGCCGCGTATGGGTCACACTGCCCGTTGACGATTGGCAGTCCTTGGCACTCCAACACACTGCAGGGACAAAGGCGAGAAAAGAGAGAGACCCCATCACACAGTGAAATGCCAGAGCTGGTTCAATCCCATGCATTTCCACCCCACCATCATTTCATGAAATGATCCTTTATTCGGCATTTGCACAAGCACATAGGAATGTTTTCGTTTTTTCATATCCCATCATGCTCTCCTTTGAAACAAACACGTGTATATATACAGGTGAGTTATTTTTTTTGGGGAGGTGGGTATTTAAGGGTCTCACTCAAAAGCACAACAGAGGTGAGACTATTCTGCCAGGGATGGGATTTGAACTGATGACCTTCTGATTCGAAGCTAAGAGGGGTGCACACCCCCCCCCACCCTGCTTCACCTACTGAAATCCCAGCAAGAAACATGAGCTACATCCCTGAAGTCCAAGGTTTTTATCATTTTCATGACCTGATGTATATTGTTTTTTCCCTGGAAGGAGAAATCCTGGAGATAATGCTGCACCAAATCGCTTCAGGACCGAGAACCGTCCCCTCCAACTCCAACAAGCTCCTTAACCGCGACCGCGGACCTTTGTGAGTGTGACCGCGAAGGCCGTTACCACGGCACGCTCTCGTGTTATGAGGTATAATCGCTGGTAACAGCCCCGGTGCAGCGTGGGCTACAAGCCACCAGGATTAAAAAACATCCAAGCTGGGTGTTAATCGGCTTTGATCCTTTCAGCACTTCCTCCTCCTTAAGCCGGTTTTCCCTACGTGTCCCTGCCTGGCCCGTTTGCAGACCGCTGGACAGACAAATCCAGCCAAGGAGCTGAAGGCTGACAACAGAGCCTGGAACTGGCCCTCGCAAGACAGGAAACTCTCGCCATTCACATCCCAGTTTCCCACCGGGAAGGATCAGACCCGCACTCACCCTTCATGGACAAAGAGGTTCGCGCTTCTCAAGTCTGCTGGATGGAGCTAGAGGAGCAGGGGTGAAACATCATATACAGAACCTATAGAGAAGTGAAAACCAGTTCTGTTGTTGATTGGTCTTCCTTTGCTTTCTGGGTATTTCAGGCCTTGATTAAAAAAAAAACCCTCACAGTTGTGCTTTACTTCATAAGTCTTGGGAAAAGTGCTGTCTAATCCTTTGTCAGAGTGTTTCTCAAACCGGTTCTCGGAAAGGAGCAAAAATGTGTGCTGTCTGACAGGGCGCAAAAATGTGTGCTGCCTGACAGGGAGCAAAAATGTGTGCTGCCTGACAGGGAGCAAAAATGTGTACTGTCTGGGGGTCTCCGAGGAATGAGTTGGAAAACACTGCTTTATCACACTGTTGTACTCATGTACCTGTCCCTCCCCCTGCCGTGGCATAAGTATGTTCACTGTGCTCCTCCGAACATTCATTACAATAAAACTTGAAAAGCAGCTTTTTATATAGGTGTCATGCAACTAATTCCACCAAAAATTCCCACCCTGTCATCATTCCGCGATCGCTCTGTCCCAGTGACGGCACACCCAGCGATCAGCTGCGTTCACAGATACCTGTCACCGCCGTGTTTCCGGTTTCAGGCTTTTCATAAACAAAAAAAAACATAATAGCTTTGGATATGAATAGCAACACGGAGAAAGTCATGCAGTCAGAGCAGGCCTTCGGTTGGTTTCAATCCGTTATGAGTTACAGCTGGAAGACCAGGAAATGGGATGAAAACCAGACCAGGCATGTAGCTGTGAAATTTTGTACGGAGATGTGAGGTCAGAGAGTGAAAAAAGAGAATTAAAAGTAAAAGGTAAACAGAGATTGACTGGCTGGGCTGTAATGTGAGCACAGGAAAACACAGATTATCCCTCCGCTGGGGCCTGCAGTTGAACTCTCATCTTCCATGCTAGAACATCTCACGGCGATCTGGGTCGTCGCCTGCGGGGGGTGGCTCCCACGACCGGGTCCTGGTGCGACCGGCTTAGATGGGTTAAAGTAAGCCACCAGAATGGGGGGGGGGGGGGCACTTGCACGCTGGGAACTTTCCGGAGAGAGGACACTCACCGTGTGGCCAGCTTGACACAGACGACGCCGCTGTCGGTGATGACCTCACTCAGACGCAGCTCGACGTGGACCTTCCCCTGCAATGTAATTAGCGGGGAAATTACAACTACAATTACAGACCTATTCCTGTACAGATCAATAGCAGAATCTGATTATGTGAATGTTGACATGCTCATTTATTATCAGGTTTTGTGACGCATTTCTCTTTTATTTTGATTCTGTTTCTTCAGACAGACATGGTATGTTATATACTGCAGCAAAACTACTATCGGTGCCGGTGGTGAGCGAGACTGTGAGATGTGATGGGTGTGACCTCAGGTAACCTGAGAGGGGAGGACGCTGTGATGAGCCAGGTAACCCGGTAACTCAGTAATCCTGCTAACTGCCAGCCGCATCGCTTTCGCCTACGACGCCAAGCGGCGGTTGCTGTGAGATCTTTCGGAGTTGCCGTTTGTGGTGAACACATGGTCCGGAATGATGGCGGGGGTGGTTGGGTTTGGAGCTCAGCATGCCACATTGTACTGGATTACCACCAGCCACCAGCAGACTGCACAGTCAGGAGTGAATGGGAGGGGGGGGGGGGGGCTCACCTGCACCTCTGAATCGGCGCTGACTGGCTGCAGTGGGAACCAGTTGTCTTTGCCATGGTACTTCTGCAGGTCCTCCTTCTTCACAGCCACCTTACCTGGGGGGGGGGGGGGGGAGGGGGGTGTCACTGAGATCTGTGTGGGCAGCTCATGTTTCTAAGCAGAGATGCTGGTACCATATCCAAATTTATGTCTTGCTTATTTCACAGAGAGCAGAGTAATGCAGTCCCTAAATTTCCTTCTGGATAAATAAAGTCTCTCTCTCTCTCCCTCTCTCCATCCATCCATCCATCCATCTAGTCCCTAGAGTGATTGACAGTTAAAGGCTTTGAGTATGGGCCCAACAGAAGAATCACTCTAGTGACCCTAGCATCTGAACTGGTGACCTTCTGATTACATCTGATTAGCATCTGCACCCTCTGAGCCTCACAACACCCACTGCACAGTATGCTTATTTATATAAGTAGTAAATAACAAAGGCACAAAGTGCTTTAACACCAGGCTCCAGTGCACTGTTCTCGCTTAACAAACTATAAGGTGGATGTGGGATTTAAACAGGTTCCTCTTCTCTTGGCTGACAGATTTGTGGCCTTGATGATTTCAGAACTGCGGCGATCTAATGCATCTCTGTAGACCCCGGGGCTGTGGTTTTCACGGGCATCCAGTGCCCGTTCAGGCTGAGACCCCAGCTGGTCTAAGGCAGTCCGCAAGGTCACCACACATCAATATCTTTCTCTTCTAGTGAGCTCGATAATGACCATAAAACATGTTCTGATTGCGGCTTAAAGACGATGAATTTCCTGGCCAGAACAGAGGCATCCTGAGATCTTTTTCATACTGTGGGTTTGGGTTATGCTCGTCTTTGAACAGTGCTGCTCCCCTCCCCTGGCGTAACACCCCGCATGCCTAAACCCCGGCAAACCCCAGAGCAAGAGCGAATCAGCAGAGTCCGTAAGCTCCCAGACGCCCGATTAACCTCACAGTCGGAAGAGGAATGCGAGCCAACGAGCATGTCGAGAACAGGTCTGCCCCCTACCTGCCTGGAGGCCTCGGCACAGCAATCTCGAGGACCGGCAGTGTTCAGCGTTTCACGTTAATGAGTTACACGTGCATGCTGGAGCGGCCAGCGTTCCCTGGCATCACGCGGCACATTCAGTCTGACTGAGGGGGCAATTACCATGCTAACACCTGCATAGAAACAGGTTGGCACACAATCTAAAAATGGAACACTGCCAAAAAAAAAAAAAAAAAAGCGATTTTGAGATGAGACATGCTAATTATTTTAGCTGCTTAATATCTGTCTGCATTCATAGTACTTTCATGGGTTGTGCAAGCTTCTGAAGTGCTCTTTTTTCAATGATAAAATTAGTAAACACACAAACAAGGTCAACAAGAACAAGTCGAGGCAGGCGGATGAGGAAAAAAAAGGCATATTTTGGGCCCACGCAGTCCCGATGTTGCCTTACCATCAATACCAGAGTAGCAATAATTGGGGAAATTAGGACCATGTGTGCAACCACAGAAAAAAAAAGGGAATTGCATTTGTTGCCAGTTCAAGGGGATAGCTTTTAACTGGTTTATGTGCCAGACACAAGTATTTCACAAACAAGAGGTTTTAGCAAAAAAAAAAGAGGTTTGGGAAAATGTCTGCCAGTTATATTTTGGTTAAAAATGGCTGGAACACCATGATGAAAAAGACAACAGGTACATTCAAATAATGATGTTGCTGTGGAACATTAAAATGTATCCTGGCAACCTAGACACCCAAGAGAAAAAAAAGGACAAAAATATCATTTCAAAGTCAAACTGTAATTAAAACCAATTAAGAACCGTGATCCTACCAACAAAGGCCTTGCTAGCAGGCTCTAGCCTTTCTCAGTAATGGGCCTGCTGACCACAATCTACTGAAAATGAGAACAGATAAAAAGCACTGAAAATCTACACATGTGAGCAGTAAAGAGTGCTCTTTCGAAGCGTGGTGTGAAAAATGCTAACCAAAAGTAACCAAGGTTCAGTAAGTAGGGCTCCATGCAAGTTGGATCAGACTATTCACCAAGTGAGCCTCATTCAGAGCCTGTGTCTGTCAATGGAGACTGAATTTTGTTTTTAATGCAGGTAGCAGAGATGATTCCTCATCACAGCACTCTAGCACAGCCATCTTGGTTCGTGATATTTATAAAGACATGACTGGTTTTACCAGAGACCTAAGGACTCACATCTATGATAAAGAAATCAGACCTTTTGATGATTGATCTTGACTGGAGAAGCCCTCAGAGAAAGCACTCTGACGTCCTTGAGATCCACCAGCGCGATAACCGTAATCGTACTGTAAATATGGACCGCGGCCCTACCAGAACACACACACGGTGCGGCAACGCCAGCTAATGCTAACAGCAGAGCAGCCGCTAACGGCAGCAGTTAAAAAAAAATACAGGCCGGAATATAAATAACCACGACAGAAAGAGCCAGGCCTGGAGAAAAGACCCCCAAAGCCAACATTCCCGCAGAAAAACACAGAAAGAGCGGTACCAACGCCGTGGATCAGAACCGGATTCGTCATGCAGATTAAGCGGCTCGTTATTTACAGTAAGCTTGCCGAGTAGCAGGTTCCTTGTGGGAACTGTGGGAAAGCTGGTTCCAAGGCAGCCACAACAAAACAGAAGCTCGTAAACCACAGCTCAAGCATAACGAGCCGAAATGAGTCGTCTTCTCCCATCCTGCTACATGCCAGGAAAGACCCTCAAACTTTCCTTAAACATGTTTGCTTGCTGTCCAACACCCCAGCGCAGTAAAATAATCAGATATCCTGACTCAAAAAACCTTGCAGGAGGCCAGTGTTAATGCTAAGGCTGTAAAATTCAATTCACGACTCGCACAAAGGTAATTACGTTAAAATACAGGTAATAATGATTAATGCTCAACTGACTTTTTTATTTTTTTATTTTTTCCGAGCACTTGTCCTTCACGGAGTTTGACTGGATACAAAACAAAGCCACCGGTATAGACCCGGACTGAAGAAAGCCGGTTTATAAATAACCAGCATGGTGCTCAGCGTTAGAGTGAGTTGGCTGACAGAGATGCATTTCTGCAATGACTGCCATAAATACTCTGGAATCTGCCTTCAAATGGACAATACTACCCCACGGGCAACTTGAGTGATGCTCATCCCATTGAAGCGGAGGGTTATGACACAGCTTGAGGGACAAGATCTCTCTACCAAAACCTGGAAAATTCCAAAGCCCTTCTATTTGTCTCTACTGTCAAATAATTCCCCTTAACAACATAGATAAAAAAAAAAAAAACACTGCGTGAGATTATGTGACTATCTGGGATATCATAAGACAGACCACTGCTAGGATATAAGCCAAAGGTGGGTCATTACGGAATGGGACTCTAGATTGTTTCATTATGTGGGATTTCGCCCCCTCCCCCCAACCCTGGGCAGCCCCACCCATACTGCCAAGATCATTCCAGTCTGTTAAATATGGTGGAGAATGATGTGTACATTTATAAAACTGACATGAATGCCGTAATGTTCTGTATGTATGCACAAAAATTGCTTCAAATCACAGAAGAATAAAACACTGGCCTGCAATCTTCTGTACATGGTTAGCATACCGACGCTACAGCACAGGATGAGACCATTACTCATTACTTTTTCAGTCATTCTGACTATTAGAAAATGGCCTAAGTTTGGTGCAATTTTTCCAGAAAAGTGTTTGTGCTAAATAATAAATAATCCATGTCGTTATGTAGTAATCAATGTGATACAAACATTAACACTGCTGAAAACAATTAAGTGTGTGTGGGGGGGGGGGGGAATGGATAAGGAGGCCGGATGCGGGATCCACATGCCTGTTTACCAAAGTGCTGCCAGGTCTTGATACATAAAAAAAAACCCGTATAACGCGACTGATTTAACAGTCAAAAATGACGAAACCGTGGCTGCTACTTCCTTAACAAACGCTTTTATTCAAAGTGACCCATACTGGCATATTTGTTTACCTTTACCTGTCATTTCATATAGATCCTTAAGCTTGAGTCCACTACATATTAGAATTTTATGTATGTGAGAATTCATTTAACCTGTACTTTTTTGCAGGGTTAAAAAGTTCAAATCCCTGGGATTTGAACTCACAACTGATCACAGATAACACATCCTGACTTGCTGAACCACACACTGCTCACTTTGTTTTGGAAGTCAGTGAAAATCCGGTTTATTCCAGTAAAGGGTGTTTTAAGGAAAATGTGAGTTTGTCTTAGAACAGTGTTTCTCAGCCCAGTCCTTAGGGACCCCCACACAGTCCACATTTTTCCTCCCTCCCAGCTCCAACACACCTGTACCAGGTGTTCTTCATTGGCTGGGAGCTGGGAGGGAGCAAAAATGTGGATTATGCAAAATCTGCATATAAAACAGCGATGACCATCAACGCTGACAGACAGGAGGCCTCAGCTGTCTTGTCACTTGGGTAACCACAACTGTACATGCATGAACAAGCCCCCATTTCTATTGGGCCCACCCCTAACACCTGCCATTCCCTATCATGGCGTACCCCTTTTTGGCAATCCCACAATCCCCCTCTCCAGGTCCCCTCTGGGCTTTGGCTCCAGCCTACACACCACATCAATGAAGAATCCAGCACATGACATGGAGGACCGGCATGGTGATGCGTGTGGCACGGGATGGGGATAAGCCCACCGCCAGAAGATAGGAGACTGGTCCACACTAACCCCGATGTAATTATTAACCTTGCCCGACATTAAAAGAGATGTGGATTGTGTCGCGGAACATTAGCCAAAAGCTAACCCGGCTTATCAGGCATGCGGTTACAACGTCCGGCCGGGGATACAGAGTTTAACAGTGGCCTTAGGGAGAATGGGAGGCAAGGAAAAAATACATCCAATGTTCTGCTTGAGCTGAACCAAAGCAGCAAGATCTCCCCACTAAAGGCCTAAACAGGCCACCAAAAGCAGGTGGAGAGCTTGTTAGGGGTTAGGCTATGAAACAAGGGAAAGGAATCTGATTTTTTAGGATTCAAGCTCAGTCATGGATCATTTCGGAAAGAAAACAGGAAGTGGAGCAGTTCTGCATCCATCCAGCTTTCAATTGCTTCCCAGGGGGGGGGGATCGTGGGGGAACCTGGAACCCAGCCCAGGCAGCAGAGTGCAGGGGTGCACCCTGGATGGGGTGCCGGACCATCAAGGCTAGCCGAACTTTGCCATGCAATCTTCACAGACAGAGTGGAGGCCGGGTTCGAACCCGCAGCCATGACACCCCTTCCTGTCACAGACAATAAGCATGGCTTTTGAGGGTAATGGCCAGCCAAACTCACAGTAGCTCATACTGTAATGTATGCTCAGCATAGCAATTTCAAATGAATACTCAATGTCAATTAAACATTGAGGTGAGTTAATATTTTATATTAATAACTGTAGAAGTGATACCAAGCCTTGAAAATTATTCATGAAATAAAGTAATAATCCCTGGCTACCCTGTACTGGAAAACTGGTTGGAAGATGGATGGATGGAAGTTAAAGGCACCATTTTTTCAGCAATACAATACAATACAATACAATACAATACTCAGGCTGCCCACTGCATTTCTTACCAATGCTTGAGTCCCTCCTGAACACGTCCCTGTCAAAGATGTAGAAGGAGAGATGGCGGAAACTCCGAGGGATTTCACAGTAAAAGTCTTCGCCGTAGAACGGACTGGAGTGGGTAAAACAAAAAATGAGGGATTATATGAAGATTACAGCTGTAAATATGACTGTTTGTGGAAAATACAAAGGGAAGAGGCATGACTTAGGTTGCTGGAGAAATTTCCCGAAGTAACTATGCTGTCACACCTTCGTGCAAAGCACTTAACCCAAATTTGCATGCGAGGCACATCCAGCTGTACAAATGGGTCAGAAGTGTAAAGCTTTGGAAAAAAACTTCAGCCAAGTGGATGCAACCCTGAGGATTCTCAGAAAGTTTAAAGCCAAGCTTTAATTTCAACATGGGCTCGTTTCAGCACACGCAACGTCATCTCGGCCCAGGAGGACGTCCGCACGACATGTGGACTTGGCGTGGCGCAAGCATGCTGGTCACCCAAATGTCACCTTCACCCACTTCTTCCACTGGCAGCTATCTGTTCCCTTTCACCGGATATGGGGGGGGGGGGGGTGGGGGGTGAATGAGGGAGGGGGGCAGGCATTGGGAAAGGAGCTGCCAGTATCAACAGGGTGGAGTCGGGTCAGTCTGATTCCAGCTAAGATGGGAACGAGCTGCAGAGAGTCCAGCACGCAAGACAGATTTGGGATTCATTCATAAAAGCTGAAAGACCAAACAAAGATGTTATCTTTTTACTTTTTGTTGCACTCTTTCTGGTACAGTGTTGAGGAACACGTTGAGGAACATCTACCAAGACCTGAGGAGCAATTAGCCGACCCAGGAGGCTACTTTTTGTATCGGGCCCTGGGAAAGCGGAGTGGGCTGGGCACTCACCACAAGGACTTCTCGACGATCTTGGTCCTGAACACTTCCTCCTGGTCCAGGTTGACAGTACAGTAGCAATCCCTCATCTTGTTGGGGCCTGGGTATGGCGGAATGTTTTTGGCTTCACCTGTGGATATACGAACGAGGGGGATCGCATGAGTGGGCAGCCAGGGGTCGCTGTGGAGAGGCAATACCCTCTCGTCCAAATGGACCAATCATAAAGATACTGGGGGGTGGGGGGGTGTTGGCGCGTATGTAGACATGCACTATGGGGAGGGGCCCATCTGATGTGTGACGCACCCCCCCGTTTTGGAATCTGGGCTTCGTACTCAGCCGCACCCAGGAATGTGAACGGACCGACCAACCGACGGTCGAGACGAATAAACAGGATGTCGAGAGATGGTAGGCTCTCACGCCCTCGTGGACCACCGATCGGAGAGAACAGACCAGCGGGTGCGGCAACAGTCCGCAGAAACCGCATTAACATACGTGCGCTCAGTTGCAGGTTCCGAGCGCGGCCGCCACGCACGCGGACCCGCACAGATAGAGATGCAGGTGCCGTCGGTCCCCAGCGGAGGCGGACAAACCCACAGCCCGTCAGGGGGCCTCTCTGACGCTGACAGACACCACAGCACTGTCTCCCGCCATACCCTGCTGCGTGTGCTGGGACTCACCCAAGTCCGCCATTTGACAAACAATATTTTATTCATTATATGCCAGAATAGTATATTTTTTCCCAGTGGAAAAAAAAAACATCATGCCTTTATATAACTCTGACGTGTACAGTGTTGAAATATGAAACATATTATAAGCACACAATGCCGGTCAACCCATTAGGCAACAAAGTAAAACGGGAGGGGGAAGGGGGGGTAGCGGTGAAGCTTGCATAGGCCAGTGGGTTTCAATCAATCTCATGCTTGGAAGACCCTCTGCCAGAATGTTTTCATTCCAACCCACACCGCTTTCAACCTGCCACGTTCATTATTAGCCTATTAAGGAGCACCTGAGCCTGATTACGGGAGGGTTGGGATGGAATCGTTCTGGCAGGGGGGGGGGGCGCCAGGAACAGGATTGAATGCCACTGACCAAGGGCACCACATGGGCTTCGACCAATACTTCACCAGTGTTATAAAATGCAAGCGAGATTTGCTAAGTGGTTACAATCCCTTTTCCAAAAAAGTTGCGATGCTGCGTAAAATAGAAACGGAATGCAATCGTTTGTAAATCATACAAATCCATGTTTAATTGAAAACAGAACAAAAAAATAATATCAGATGCTGAAGCTGAGAAATTTCATTGTTTGACAAATATATGGTCAATCTGAATTTAATACCAGCAACCATTTCAAAAGAGTTGGGACAACAAAAGATCGGAAAAGTTGCGTAATGCAAAAACAAAATACCTGGGTGAATATCTCACAACTAATTAGGTTAATCGGCAACAGGTTAGTAAGATGATTGGATATAAAAAGAGCCCCCCAGAGAGACAAAGTCTCTATGCAGTGAGGATGGGGGGAGGTTCACCGCTCTGTGACAGATCAACACGGGCAAATAGTGCAAGAAACATAAGAATAATGTTCCTCGACGTAATACTGCAAAGTATTTGGGAATTTAATCATCTACGGTACATAATATCATTCAAAGATTCTGAGAAACCGGCGATAGCTGTGATCTTCACATTAAAAACAGACATGACACGATTCTACAGTAGAAATCACACATTGACTTGGGAACATTTCCGAAAACCGGTGTCTGTGAACACAGTTCGTCGCTTCACCCACAAATGCAGGATGAAACTCTACCATTCAAAAAAGAAACCTAAATATGACTCAGAAACGCCACCGACACCCGAGCTCATTTAAGGTGGGCTGAGGCAAAATGTAAAACTGTCCTGTGGTCTGACAATTTCAAATTCTTTGTGTAAATCATGGATGTCGCATCCTCCGGACTAAAGAGGAAAAGGACCGTCCAGCATGTTATCAGCGGATACTTCATTCGTGACGGTATGGGGGTGCAATAGTGCCCATGGCTTGGGCAGCTGGCATGTCTGGGAAGGCACCATTAATGCTGAATGATATATACAGGTTTTGGAGCAACATGTGCTGCCATCCAGACAGAGAAGGCAAGATCAGAGAAGGCAAGATCACTTACAGAACTCCAGCAACTGGTCTCCTCAGTCCCCAAACATTTACAGAGTGTTGTTAAAAGAAGAGGTGATGCAACACCAGTGGTCAACACGCCCCTGTCCCAACTTTTTTGCAACATGTCGATGGCATCAAATTCATAGAGCATGAATTTGTCATAAAACAATGAAGTTCCAACATTTGATATATTTTTGATAGTTTTGTTCTATTTTCAATTAAATATGAGTTAATATGATTTGTAGATCTTTGCATTCTGTTTTTATTCACATTTTACACAGCATTTTTGGAAACAGGGTTGTACTTGGTTACTGAAAAACACAATGAACACCAGGAAGAGAATTTGATGTTCGTGGGAGCTGTGAGAAGGTATATAAGCATCCCTCACAGAGAGTCTGCATCTCACCCAACCTCTGTTGCATCAGGGTGGAGAAGGTGTCATCTAAGGATCCTCAGTCCTGCTCCTCACATCCACTGCGCTCCTCTAGGATTATAGAGCCCTACCGTGCGCATCTGTACCTCTGTCATTCTGGCCTGCTGCTCGTATTCCTCTCATTCGCCTCTCCCGCAATTCCTACCCTTCTGATCTCGGGCTGAAATGATTCGTTTAACTGCTAGTTCTGTTCCGCCGGGAGCCGTTCAAAACAGGCGGTGACCTACTTTCTGTTTGTTGTCTTGTTTGGAAGATGAGCGCCCTGTCTGTGCCGTTTTACTGCCTGTCGGTGATCTGCGCGTGAGGAACACCACAGCGTGGGGGATGGGGGTTTGTGCTTGTCTACACGTGAGTGGAGAGTCACTCGGGGTAATAGAGCTGAGAATAGGCAACGTGCGGCTGATGAATGTGCTCCTTCAGCTTCGCCCTGTCAAGGTGAGAGCTCCTTCTGTGCGTGCTGAGGATGACAGCACCCTGCCTACGCCTGTTTGCACCAGCACCTACTGCCTCCGCATGTCAACAATCCCCTTTCATCAGTCCCCCCACCATTACCCCCCCCCCCACCCCCCACACACCCCCACCACCACAAACCCCAGACCAAAATCACCCTCATCCACATGCTTAAGAACCACTAGCCTAAGACTCTAAATATTGACACCAAAACACTAGCTTGAGGTATAGAAAACACTTCGGTCTCTATGGCACCCAAAACACTGACGCATGATCGCAGACAATGGCAACATGGTGAAGGCTGAGGAACTGGAGATCCTTGGTTGAGTCCTACTCATGCCCATGTAGGAAGTCCAACGCTGACATCAACCTGGCCAGCTCTGCATCTGTGGCACCCAGACATGTATGTAGGACCCACACTGTGAGCTGAGTTGACATCTAGCCGAGTCGAGACGCCAGATTCGAGCCAGGTGGTCTTTGCTGGGAGAGACCGAGATAAAGGAGGCCTATTTCGCAGAGTCAGGTACGGGTCAGACCACATCACAGACCCAAGCAGGTCCACAGCTGTCTGTCATTACGGCACCGAAAATAACACTCATTTCAAACCTGCACCGCCGACAAGCCAAACCGTGCCTCTCGACTGACTGAAAGCGCGAAAGAGGATGACGGGCCACTGTAAGTGCCACACCTCGGTGACGTTTCCATGGCAACAAGGTTCGTTAAAGAAACTGCAGTGATAAGCTGAGCCACACCTGCTCCGTTGCTTGACGAGCTATTTTCAGTAAGTGTCCTGTACCCCACCCTCTGGTCAGTTTCGCTCTTGCTTTCCTTGTCACTGCTTCCAGCTGCTTCTCCAGTTCGTCTTCTCTCTATCGCTCCATTTTGATGCAGGCATTGCTTCCTGGGCATTTTTTTTCTCCCTGGTTCTGACAACATGTCTTCCCAAGATATGAAGTGCAGCTCTGACGCAGACTAATGAAAAGAGTCTCTCTAGGTTCCTCTTGACATGAGCTCCAAAGCATCTGGATCCATTCTCTGCTGATGCTCATTCTCCCATTTTTACCATCCTGTCATGGACCACTGCTAGAGATATGATGTGAGAGATATGAGTTTGCATCACTGCTACTATGACCTGGGCACCACACCATCACATATAGTCTACCTGCAAACTCCTCAGGATCTCAATATTACCAGAAAACAAAACAAATTTACAATAGCCTGTCATACCAAAGTGATACCATCCATCCATCCATCCTTCACTGTAACCGCTTAATCCCAACCGGGGTTAAGGGGGGGGGGGACCGGAGCCTATCCCGAGAACAATGGGCAGGAAACAACCCTGGGCAGGCGCCAATACACCACAGGGTTCACCCAAAGTGATACCAAACTTTCAAAACGAAATCTCATTGTACTTGTACAATGACAATAAAGCATCTTCATCTTTAACTAGATGCCTCCTCAGTAATTCTTGCTCACCTCCTAACTGAACACAGATGCTCAGATTTACAGTTTTTAGTCAAATTTGTAAGAAACACGGAATCTGAAATCATCAACAGCTAGTCATTATCTATTTAGCAGATGTGTCTTAGCCAAAGTGACACCAATATTTTGAGGAAACGGGAAGTAGTGGCATCCCTGGGGCCTTGCTCTGGGAATTCGACCGTGGGATTTGAGCCAGTGCCCTTGTGGTAAGAGACACAGTCATGTTGAGCCACACACCATCCCTAAACGCTAAACCCAGAAAACTTCTGGGTTTCCTAGCCATTTCCTAGCCATTCCCATGTTTTAAGTAAGTCCTCTGAACCCTTTTCCTTCCCTCCCCCAACCCCAGCCAGGGACGGCCAATCGCCCCTTTTTTCATTGTGTTGTCCCACTGCACAAGCTGTGGTGGTGGCTGGAGGGGGGGCATCCACTCCTCATCACTCTACAGACCGTAAAGCTTTGCTAAGAATCATAACATAGCGGGAGGAAAGCTCTACTCCTGCCCCTTCAAGCAGGCAGTCTTTGACAGGCACTGCCATACCTCTGAGGAGGCCGTCGGAGCAAAGTTTTGTTGACCGAATCTTGAAAGGACTGATGATTCTGGTTTCTCAGCTGCTAGCATTTCAACTCATAGGGTTGGTGTATTTACTAAGCAGGAAGGTGTGAGCTACTGGTGAGACACACTTCTGCCGCACAGCGACGTGGTTACTGGTTACATCTCCACCCAGTTTGCTTGGGTTTCTTTACTTGCCAGCTGCTGCAGTCGCACCAGCGATTCAGAGTCGTTCCCTTGAATGACTGTCGGCGGCAACTCATTGTGGGAATGTGTGTGTGTGAGCGTGAATCTGAATGTCCCTGGACAGACATCCTGTCTGGCTTAGACATGCCCTGATTTGCCCTATTCTTCCCAGGATGAGCTCTGTATCACCATAGTCCCAGCTGGCTAAGCGGTTACTATAATTGGACCAAAAAAACAGAATCAGACAGGGTGACAGAATAGTACTTCCTTTCCATCTTCTACCAGTCATAAATGCAAAAGACTCCACCACATTTGTATGCATTCGTCACCATTCCACCAGCCAGACTTCCCTAAACACAGTCGCCGAAATGACATACACAAACAGACGCAGAGCTGCAATACTGCAAACAATAACCTACTACAAGCCGCATGAAACGGAATGCAGATACGCTTTGATAAGGATGCCCACATCCATGGAAAGTTTGTCGTTAACGGGAGAACGGAGGCTGTGTCTTACCAAGTCGCACGAGGGCTGTTGACACTCAAGGTCACACGGCAGAAGGTTTTCCAACAAGGTCACGACACTTCTAATAACCACTTAGAAAATTCCAGATATGATTATTTGACAACCCCAAAGCAACGAGACCACAACCTGACCTGTAGATTGACATAGGAAGTTCTAAGACAACGAAAGACTGATTTATGTTCAAATAACAACATGCACACACCTATCTATGACTTTGAACGTTAGCCTGCCCTGGGGGGTTGAATGGTTAGGTGACCATAGACCCCCAGAGGAGTCATGATCTATCATGCCGTTCCTGAACCTACACCTCTGTTAAATGCTTTGATACAAGGAACATAACTGATAGGGTGAGCTACCTATCCCTTTCTTCTTAAGTTCCAAAGAGCCCTGCCTTAATTCGTCCTGTTCTCTTTCAAACTCACACCATACAATAATTTAACTGACGTTAAGAGATCTCGTTAACCCATTAGCCGCATGCTGACCATCTGCTAAAATTAAGACGCAACACTGCAATGACTGCATAACAGTCTCGCACTAAAAAGGCCAGGTTACATTAAGCTAAAGGGTAAGACGTTTGGTGAAAGGAAAAAGCAGAACAGAAACAGAGGATTGGTGGATCGTGTCCACAGTCTACATTTGCACTGGAAGGCCAGCAGAGAGGTCACCGAATAATTCTCTATGCTGGCACAGAATTTGGTCCGTGAATTAGACTGGGCCAAAGGCAGTACTCGCCTCACCACGAGGGCAAGACCCCCACGTACATGCCAGCTTCGTGTTCTGAGGTAAACGGCGGCAACATTAACGCCTCACCACGAGACGAAACACCAAAACAGGAAGTGCGACCTTTGATCTCTAGCATCTGTTTTCGGTCTCCTGTTTCCCAATGCGCAACTAAAACAACAAGACAAACAATGAGACTGAAAGAGAAACAAGTTATAAGCTGCATTCTTCAAGAAACTGACCGCGCATCAAAATGACTTCACAGACAATACCGACAAATATCTGAAGTGAATGAGACAACGGCCCCACCACCGAAAAAAAAGGCATCAAGAAAACCTTCCCCAGATACAGAATTGATAAAAGACTGCACATCACAAATGGAGGTTATCACCCCAGGGCACAGGGTTTAATTCCAGCTCTGAGTGGGAGGAGTTTGAATCATCTCTCCGCGTTTGGATTCCTCTGGGTTCACCGGTTTTCTCTCACAGTTTACAAAACAGACAAATCTGTGACTGTAAATTGCCCAGAATGTGTGAATGTGAAAGTGTGCCCTGCAATGGACTGGCACCCACTCCTAATGTGCTTCCTGGAAAGGCATTGGATAAACAGATATGGGAAATGGGTGGATGGATGGATGGATTTACAGGTAAATATCCAGCCAACTATATCAATGGGCAAAAGCTGAGATATTAAGCTACTGAGCTTCAGTATATGACAAATGTCCCAAAAAGAGTCTTCAAAAAATATATACAGAAATACATATTACTTAAAATCAACAAAAAACAAGGACCAGGCTGTCAAACAAAGGTGAAGTTGGAGGGGTATGGGAATCTGAGGTGGACGACAAGATTTTCATTCATTTTCTCTCAGACGAGGAAATGAGCTGATTGGCTCCCGCAGCAGGAATCTGATGTGAAACCGATCAAAATCGGACCAAAACATTACAATGTCAGTCTCCGGGGGCAGCTCAGAAAGAGCACGCATGGCTTTCTGTGACTCTGCTCTTCCGGCTGAAAGAATGGAAATTAAGTGACGGGATTCGCTGTTCAACACCTTCTGCCCTCACCCGACCCCCCAACCGTCACCCCACGCTCTACTAAATACAGCCCGTCCTGAGAGAGCGCCGCGTGACCAGCGGGAATAGCCTCCCATCGCCATAGCGACAGACATACATAAAACAGGAGCTTCCTGTTTTGAGTGATGTGGGGCAGCCTGTAGAACAGGAAGCCTTCTTGGTGAGTACCATCACTAACCGGGAACGCCAAGAAACTACGACAGCAGTGTGTGCTCATGCACGCGCGTGTGTGTGTGTGCTTAAGAGGACTTCCAGCAAATAGCGAGTAAGACAGACAGAATTGTGCGCACTTGCACCGCCTCCGGGCCGATGTCACAGTCGCTCTCTTTCTGAATGACGGCGCTGGCGGCATGAGGGGGCAGGAAACCCCTTCTCAGCTTTTCTTTGCACTCAGTCACGACCATTCAAAGTGTGAGTGTGTGTGGGAATGTGTGTGCGAGGGTCATTCATTGCCCCTGAACTACTTTACCAAGCGAAAAAGATTCCTCTGATTCACCTTAAAATATACAGAGGTCAGTTACAAACAAGGTATTGTGTCTGAATTTATACCAGGTCATGGATTGCAAATGCCCAAAATCGTTAACACGTAGGATGGCGTAAAACGATCCCTTCCTCTCTCTCTTTCTCTCCCTCTATCTATCCATCCACCCTCCCTTCCTCCGTCCGTCCGTCTCTCCCCGCCTAGGGGTACCCTGACTCATTCTCTTTCCCTTAATTTCCCAAGTCGGCTAATATTACAATAAAACAGAACCAGAACACGCCGTGTGTTTTTTCGTCAGTCAGAATGCCATAAGCGCCCACTCTCCTTCACCCTGTGACACGGCCGTCGGGAGACTGTGTGCGTGCACACCCAGAGTGCGCTCCTACGCACATACTGCCGCCACGTGACCCACCGCGAATGGGGCTGGACTGGCGCGTGCAGAGGTAGCGAGTGTGTGGCACAGGTATGTACAACTGCGATAATCCGGGGCGGGCGAGAGGTACGTGAGATACAGCAGAAATAGCAGAGAGTTCAACAAAATATGACAAGTTGCAAATGGATTTGGATACAACGCCTGTGATCGGAAGGTCGCTGGTCCAAATCCCTGGATCAACAGAGTGATGTCACCATTGAGCCCTTGAGCGAGGCCCTTAACCACCAAATGCTCCAGGGACTGTCAAACGTCCTACTTTATCAAAACATCCTACCGTAGTGCTAATCGATAGCCCTAACCCTAACTCTTACCCTAACACTAACCATAACCCCCCCAAAACCCCTAAAAACCTAACCCTAACCCCTAAAACCTAACCCTAATCCCAAGACGGTGGAACTGCACATGCGCAGAAAGGCTCGACAGCACGTCTCGATAGGTAGGATGTTTTGTCAGAACACCGGCTGTCTCAATCGTACGTTGCAGGATACAAGCTTCTGATAAATGAATAAATGTAAATGCTGATTGTTCCCCCTCTTAAAATAGTGCCAGAGTCAGGGTGGGGGGGATTTACCACCTTTGCTGTCACCTATTAGTATCATTAATAACTGCATCACTCCCATAATCCTCCATAATAAAAATTACACACTTAAAAATCAAGTACCCTCCATGCCCCCAAAACTCCTTAAAAGTACCTTCACCATAAACCTCAGACACACATGTGCGCACACACACAGGGAGAAAAAAAAGAATGTCTATTTATGACGACCTGTGGCTGAAAAAATTTAATCAAAGGAGGAAATTAGAGCAAAAGCCCCTCTATGGTTAAAAAAAAAACATGACCGGAAAAACGTGTCGGAAGTGAGGTTGAATGGCAGAACAACGGTGAAAGTGTGAAACAGAGAGTGAGATTACAGGGCCGGCTTTCTGCATGGCTTCTCCTGTATTTACTGTTGAATCGCTATCAATTAAACACATCATATAAATGCAGTCATCCCCCATTAGAGAAGGCTAACTCATCCCCAGAGAGCTGCTCGCAGATTGTATATTAGAAATGAAATGCCCTCCTTTCAAACCTCTCATCTTCCAACGGTCCTTAAATGCTGAAACTTTGACTGTATAAAGCACGTAGCGGGGAAAGAAACAAAACAAAAAAAAACAAAAAAAACAGTGGTCAATTAGCTTGAAGTCGCACAAAGCTAACGGTGAAAAGAGTGAGGATCTGTGAATGAATCTTTAATGTCAAATATAGAAATAACAGAAATGAAAATGCATGTATTCCTCACAGACTCCCAATAACGTGCGTTAAGAAAAGAAGACGCCAATCAACTGCTGTACAGAGCACCATAGCAGAAGAGAGCTGAGTCATAAGACCTCTACTTTTCAGGAAAATCAGATTTAGTAAAAAAAAAACATAATAATAAAATAAAATTAAAATTAAAAAAAAAACAATGCATTTGTAACCCATCAGCCTCAAAAGGGTAATAATCCCACATGATACTGCCACTCAGAACCAAGGCAAGAGAACAAAGGCAAGAGAACCGCAGCGATTTTTTACCCCCTAGCAGCTAGTCGGGATGCTGCATTTACATGCCGTGAGACGGCAGCGAAACCCCGAAAATCACAGTCCACTGCTTTGTCCCCTTTGAGCCTTTCATCTTGTCGCTTGTTTACTTTGCTGATGCATTCATATATCTGAAAGTGCTATTTCAGGGTTCAGAATTAATATCACGGCTAACAAGTCCTGTCGTTACTGTCACTGAAAAAACTTCTGCTAAAACAATAAAGCAACTGAACCAAAGCTGAACTGAGAAAAGGAACCTTCGAGCTCCGTTACAGCTGAGTAAAGATATGTTTAATCTTTGTTGTGTGTGTGTGTGTGTGTGTGTGTGTGTGTGTATATGTATGTATATATATATATATATATATATATATATATATATATATATATATATATATATATATGTATGTATGTATCTCATCTTTTGATGATTTGTTTAATTATCACTTTTAACCAACAGTGTACTGTATATATTTGTGCACCTAATAATCACAATTTATGTTCCATTTACTGTATTTGTGTGACACAGAGACAATTTGGCAAAACAAACCTTTCCCTTGCATTGCCAATAAAGCTACTTAAATTTGAAAATTGGAGAGCAGAAACAGGAAATGAGGTCATGGCAATGGAATGCCAGCCCTGTCCAAGATGCTCAGTTTGTAAGTTTCTGAGCAGCAGTGCCAGCGAGAGAGAGAGAGAGAGAGAGAGAGAGGGGTGGGGGGTGGGGGAGGCTGTTAAGACACTCCCCCGCAGGAAGAGGCTGAAGGATGAATGCGTCCCTGACAGGCCTGCAGTTTGGTGGGGAGCGAAACGGAACACCTGGCCTGCTAGGCACCACGAGAGAGAGACGGGTAGCTCTAGCGGGAAGCTCATTACCAAGACACGGCAGGCCGGATGCATGCGGGTGACTCAGAAAAACCCTGACAGCACAGATCCCGAATGGCCACCGCGGCAAAGTGCGGATTCACCGGCAAAACACCCTGGAGAGCCGTATCCTCTCACGAGGCCTCGTCTCCGCACCGACGCCGACACAGGATCTGCGGCTCAGCGCACTGTCAGATCACATAATTCACAACTGCTGCCCCTTCTGGGAGGGAAGGGGGGGGGTGGGGGACACGTTAGCAGTCAGCTGCGGACAGCGATCGTTAGTCAAGGCACGGCTAGTTAATTACCGAGGGTTGGTTACCTACCCAGCCACTAACCATCCGCCTGCTGACTCATTCCCTTCCTTTCTTTTCACTCGCGATCGGCTCGAAGGAATAGCTTCGGGAAATGCTCACATGCTCATTTACTGTTTGTTTATTTAGCAAACACTTTTTTTTCCAAAGCGCCGTATGGCTGGGAAAGTAGGGTCAGCCGGTCCCTGGAGCAATTGGGGGTTTAAGGGCCCCGCTCAAGGGCCCGACGATGACATCATTCTGCCGATGCTGGGATTTGAATCGGTGACCTTCTGAGTACGGGCACAGAGCGCTAACCCAATGAGGAGCAAGCCGCTTCCAAATGTACACAAAACCACTTCTTAAAGCTGATTACATCAGGCGCCAGAGGGGTATAAACAGACACATCGTAATGTGGGAGGGGTGGGTCATTACATTTGCATTTACTTTGTGTAGCAGACACTTCTGTCCAAAGTGAGGCAAGGAGCACATTACAAACATGGTGAACCGCATAAGTGCTGCAAGGCTGAGCTTCCAATGGATGCCGAGCCTCAGCAGTATAGTAGCAAGAGCTAAACTAGACGTTTCAACATAGAATGAAGCTAATAAGGTGACTACCCAAATCAGCAGGCAAAGTAGGTCATTAGCAGTAAAATGAGCTGTGGGTAAAGGGGGGGGGGGGGCGGAGTCGAGCACATCATCGCGTGGGGGTGTGTTCAGGACACCGCCGAACTGTGGCACGTTCCTATGCGCCTTAGTCACTGTGAGAACTGAAAGTTCTTTTGGGGGTTACAGGGCACAAGTCTTTTTACAGCCGGCATTCACAAAGAGGGCATCAAACCCACTGGCGAAAGATGCCCTCGTCTTTCACGAACCACACTGTAAAACAGCCAAGATCCTCATTATGTCCCTTCACAGTGCAGAAAATGCCAATCTGCCAGCCATTGTGCTGACGCCACTGCAGCACAGACGGCCCTCTCTGTCAGTTAAGACTGTATCATTGTCCAAAAATACTCATAAACAGGCATTAACACACCAACCACTTTCACAGTTACACAAAGGGAAATGCCCGAAGATCCAATCATTACCCTGCTGTAGAGAAAAAGGATTGATTTTTGGTTAAAGAAATTGTGCCTCGGACAGACATGATGGTTATTTTTAGCACTGAACTCTAAACCTTGCCGCTATGGTCCAGATTAATGTACTATTAAGACGCCAGTATCCAGACCTAAGAAGCTGACAGCTGTTTCTACTTTAACTAAGTTGCTTTTGATACAGGTGACTGGTCAGCGAATACACAATGGGATAATGACAAGCATAGTTCGACTGAAAAAAAAAAATTCTTTGACTGTCTGCAATGGCAGATGTTTTCCCCTCTCGTGACTTAAAGCAGGACGAGTAAACATTCGGGACCTTCTGGAAGACTACAAATGAGGCTTCTGGGTGAGACTATTTCGAGCGGGAGGAGACAGCAGTGTTTCTGACACCGTTCCTGCCGTCGAAGGCACACTTCCCCCTGCTTCCAAGCGGCACAGGAAGCCCCTCTCCACGTGCCACTAGGCTCGGACAGAACAGCTGCTGCGGAAACGTCGGCATGTTGGCAAAAGGGAGACCGCGAGAGCAGACAGTGCGTGTATTTGTGCAAGTCCAGCCTAAAAATGAAGCTAGCTGGTTCAAATTAATCTGTTGCTGAGCAAGAAAAAAGACAAATGTCTTTGTAGTCCATCCAGCCAATCAGGAAGTTTGAGGCGGTCTCAAGTTTCCTCTGTTTCCGGTCCATAGGCCCGGCCTCCATATCCCAACAAAGCTTCCCTTAAAACATGTGGCCGTCAGGAGTAACCGTGAAGAACATACAGCACGCGTTACGCTTCACAGAGCGACCCTCACACAGACTGACGCGCTGGACCCTGTCCGACTCGACATGCACATCTGCATACCAAGGCCTACCCGAGACGGTGTCCCTCCAAGCCTCACGCGGCGCATCAGGCGAGGCTCAGGCTCTGAGGCCTTCCAGAAGGGCAACATCACAGGCACACCAGAACAGAACTTATGGCAAAGCCACAGTCTGCCAGCTATGTGCGGCTTTATGGTTCAGATCACTAAATACTGCTTTCCATATAAAACTCCAGAATTCCTCATCTTAACTTTTTTCCCAGCACATATTAAATAAACCATTCCTAGTTCATGCATTGCAAATTGTGGTATATACAGTAGTCCTTTTTTCTTTCTTACCTCTCAGCTGTTTCATTCACTTATTTTGCACTTGTTTTGCCTGCTATTTTTAAGGGACAGACTTTGGAGAGTATGAGTGGGGAGCGTGCAATGACTTCCAAACAGTGACTGTACCGAAACCCCACATTCAATTAACAATTAAATTAAGTTCAAAGTGCCAGACCAATATTTATGTTGATTACAATCGCGTTAATAGTAATATGTATATGCATGGTTACTATGAAGATGCAGGTACAATGTTTCAGCATATGATAATTATGGAGTCTCCTTTAATAACAGCATGTGTGATTACTGTTGTGGCATTAAAACCAGTATCTTTGTGCATCTGCCGAGAACGTGGGAAAACAATCAGAGCACTCATTAAGACATGCTCAAGATAATCGGTGTGACAACATTACAGGTTTTTAAGACAGTTCGGCCTTGTGATGAATACACAAGTGCGCGGATGTCGTGCAATCGTTTCGCCATTCAAGTGTGAAATAACTCAATGTCCCAACGCCGGCCACGCTGCCTTCCGGAGGGCGTCCCAGTTCAACAGCGACCCCGCGGGAACGCGCATGGCGCAGGTGTGCACCGCAAAAGGGAACTAAATGAATTCACATCCTAAACCACGAAGACCCGATTTCATCATTGAAAAAACCCCGCTGGTGGAAACTGCAGCTTAAGAAGGAAAGAAATAAAGTGCATCTGGTTTTTGTGGCAGGTGAAATGAAATACTCGCAATGTTGAAGAAATGACCAGATTATCACCTGTTATCATTTTCAGTCACCCTCCACATCTGTAACGCATTATTTACTGAGGTTTGCTGTGATCTCCCGTAATTCTCCACGGTACTGATTCTTTCAGCGTTAGCCCACACTTCTTTACTACAGCTTTAATGTTTCAGTCTTATCACACTCGTTTTCGATCTGCTAATATATTTTGCATGCCGTCTCTCAACAACGACAGTTAACGTCTTTGCAATATCCCACTGTAATACTAACACGACGCTATACGGGCTATTAACTATGTGACAGTTTCATGTTCGCTGTTTCAATTGTAATATCAATTTCCTGTAAACATTTGAAATTACAAGGGACGGTGACTAGAAAATAATAATAATAAAAAACTATAGACGAAGCTCTCCTAAGAGCTGCGGGGATTCTTTACTGTCAACAGTACAAGTAGTACAAAGAAAGGTAATGGCATTTAAACATCAGGTTCAACTCAGGTCATTATCGGACGTAAAGAACGACTGCCGCCGGTTATCTTCATATCCGGAATGCTGTGTTTTATGGTGGCCCCCATCGGCAGACTGATTTCTCAAATCTGATTCATTTTTAGATCAAAATAGTGAAACCGACACACACACGCACACACACAAAAACCACTGCCTGACTCAAAACCAGACAAAACCCACTTACAGTATTATTTAGGTATCCCGCTTTCCAATTTCAAAGCAATGTTCAGACACCTGTAATAAATGCGTTCTTGGGACTTCACAGTAGGAAACCTGTAATGAATAGATGGAAATGTTCCACGGTCCAACGCCTGTACGCCGGGGATTAATCGCACGCGTTTTCACATGCCTGCATCTGTCTATCCGGAGATCAAAGGTCCGATGTTTGTTACCAGATTCCTACACAGCCTTACGAGCATGCACAGAAAAGCGGGATTAAGTTCACTGTAATTACTCTTAACTAATGAATGCAAAAACGATTAGGCTTCGCAGATGGCAGTGATCAAAGTATCGACGTCGGCAAACGACATTTCGTTCCCCCCCTCCCACGATACGAGTCTTAAGCACACAAGTTACAGCCCCCCCACCCTGGAGACCTCCAACGAACCAAGGCCGAGGGAACAGCAGCTCCGTTATGTCAAGACAATCAGCCAGCGTTTGAAAGGAAAAAGGCGCAGCATCGACAAAATCCACCCCCAGCGGCCCGATAAAGAAAGTCCCTCAGCCATCTGGTCCGGCAGCTGTTTGCACAAGACGGCCACTTCCCCAGGCTTGGCATATCTCTGAATCACATATGCCCCGGCGTGCACCATTCTGCATTTTGCGCCGTTGCATACCACAACTAAATTTCCAGCAACGCATCCACGAACGTATCCGTTTATCCCAACACTCCTCCAGCCAGATTAACCGATTTATGTCTAAAGCACCATGAGATGCGGTTAATATATGCATGGTCGACGATTAACGCCTCACAACTGGGGGGATCCAGCGTTGCCTTAACGCAATAATCTGTATGTGATCTGCATTGCAATATCCTTGGAGAGAACTCGGTCGCTCTCTCGGGGTCTAAGCGATGCTTTCCGACACGACAGTGTAAAGAGGCGGAATATGGCTTTCCACTCACCGATTTTGATTTTAACACTCTGGAATACCCGAAGACCTTCCTCCTCGACCGCCATACTCACAAAGCCCGACTCCTCTGTTTGCTGCTGGACAGAGAGAGGCTCCTCCACTCAGCTCACCGACGCAACTCTACACCAGGGCGGATAGCTCGCTGCGCCCTACCAGCGCACACTGAGTCGCCGAGACTGACTGCTGAAACTCGCCCTAAAGCTGGCAAAAGTAGGCGGGGCTCCTCCAGCGAGGCACCGCTGTGAGTTTTCGGTTTAGCTCATCGATGAGTCCGCTATAAAAGCGCTGCAGGACTTGATAGGGCAAGTCAAACGGCACCCGGCTTTTAACCAATCCGGAGCTGCCTCGCATTTGTTGCTGGGGGGGGGGGGATACAATACACCGTGTCACGTTTGGGAAGCTGCGTTAATATTTTGAGCATTTCATTCGTGCCGATGAAGTACTAAACAAGTACTGCAAACATATAAAGTGATTATATGAACTGAATACATTGGTACAGATGATTCCTTTATTTGTCATACGATTATATGTCATACATTATCATTTATTAGTAAGATGCAATAAATTGCATGTTAAGCCGTCGAACCTATTTATTTCACACAACCGTTTACCTGATATTTGGCCAACCTCTTCATCAGCATTTAAATATGACTGGATCAAGGCCGACGGATTAACATGAACGTAAATAACCTTAAATGTAATTATATTGTTTCTCAATGTGCGCCAGCCGCGTGCTCTAGCAACATAGTGCCTGTATCTCACCAGGATGTTTATTTTTTCATTTAATTCATGTATTTTGGCGACGTCGATATACATTTAAAAGTAGCAAAGCAGAACATTTTGCTAAATCTGCAGACAGTTAAATGACGCTGTTTTTTTTTCTCTTTTAATCTGGGTTGAAGCACGGATGAATACGCCCTGTGGTGAACCGCGAGGGCGCGCGTTGAGCGCCAGTCAGCGCTGCCAGTTGAAAGCCTTCTGTAGATGTTGCTCTTAGGAGCGCTGCATGGTAACCTGCCACATGGTCAAGCGTTCAGAAAGAGCTGCAAAAAGTTCTGCAGGTTTTGTGCACGCTTTGAAAAACATACCCAATCTGTTAACAAGATGATAGATTAGATACGAAGACGTTCGCGCAATTTATGAATGATGGTAAAACATGGAAAGTAGTAGCCTACAGCAAGGAATTCTTATTTTGACGTCCCAGGGACCATTTTCCAGGTCCCCACATGATCTGTGAATGCAATAAAAAAGTGAAAATGCCAAAAGTTTTATTTAGTTTCTTATGGTTAAGAATAGGGTTGGGTAGAGGTTTAAAGACGCCATGTTGGGATTAGTTTTCCCCCTAGAAATGAATGGAGAGTCCCCATAAAGATATAACAAACTTCTGTGTGTGTGTGCGCGTGCGTGGATTACAAACACGAGTTATTTGATTTATGGAAAAACATAGCAAAATAAGATAAGGAATATGCGTGCATAGGTTCCTAAGCCGAATTATGGTAAAATACTGATATTTATACGACAGACTAAGGGAAAAACCACAGATATTTTCAGCATAAGATGCCCATTTTGTTTCTTACTCAAGTTTATGTCCCCTTTCCACGTATCATGGGGTAGCACTGACAGGAAAGGTAGGTAAAGATTACGTATGATGACCACTACTCATCTCCACAATCACAGTGAACGATTAGACTACTGCAGAAAGGATGCTGTTGTCACGTAAACAGTGATTCTCAGCTCGAATGGTGAGGGATACAGTCCTGTCACCATCTGTTCTCACTCCTTTGCCTTCTGTTGTTCTCACAGTTGGTTAGGTAGGTCGTTCTCGCTGTGGCGCACCGGAAATTCTGCCCCCCTGAGAATTATTTATCATGAAAAAAAAATGTTTATTTATTTATTTATTCAGCAGTTTTGACTTCTTCAAAAAACATAACGAAATAGTGACTAGGCAGGATGGACAGTAATACAAGCACACGCCTTTGATAGCAGTTTGAAAATATTCGCAGCGATACCACTACTGTGATCTTGTTCTGCTGTCCACCTTAATTCAACAAGTTTTTTCTCTATAAAAACGCAAACATTGATAACAATAGCAATTTTTGGCATTTACAATTTAAGGACCACTAGGAGCTAAACTGACGCTATAATTCTGTCAAACATACATTACAGTTGGAGTGTAACACACTTTTCACCAACTTGATACATGCATAAGCGTAGAAAAAAATCATTGCATGTGAAGTGTGGTGAAGTGAATATTGCACCAGGGTGTGGAATTCGTTTGTTTCGTGGTGCACTGACAACAGGATTCGGGGAAAAAGACGCGGAGGCGGAAGACGAAAAAGTAGCAAGTTACTGTCCCCTAGTGGTAAGAGTTGGTAACTGCGTCAGTACAGTTCCACGATCCTCACCTCGAGAACTCAAGATGCAAATAAGACAAGAATTTGGAGCCCTGTCCACCACCACATGCAAAAAGTTTTATGAGCAAGACTTCGTCATTCGTAGCCTAAGGAGCCAAGTGCATTTTTGTATCCAATTTCAAGAGGCTTTTAAGGCTTTGAGAAAATTTATGCTGGTTGGAGACATCAAGACATAATGTGAAATAGTCTCTAATCCAAGAGCCTGTATATTCTCTGTATAACAAAGATCAAGAGATGATAGTGAACAAAACTAAAGCCCTCAGAATTAGTCATATAACACAACGTACCAACTTGACCCAAGAAAAATGTCATTGTAGTGTTTTCATCCCTGATTACTTGTTTCTTTTTTGTAATATTAAAATCATTGCATTGAAATAATTTAGTGTTTGGCCCAGTGTTAAGCAACTGAGATATGTTTTTTTACTATATTATGTGAAAAATCAACATTCACTGTGGGTGCCCGTGCAGTCATGGATCATAATATTGTGGGTGATGTAAACTGTCTGTTCACCATGGAAGCAATACAAATTATTTTGGGTGTGAAGAGAACCTCCCAGCTGTTTTTTTTTTTTTATTCCAATAGGCAATAGAGACACAGTAGCCGTAAGTCACTAAACGTGTTTTATTTTTAATTTCCCCCGATGACCTTTTAGTATTTTTATTCATCTTTCATACATTCCTTCTTGGATTTTTCTGGTAAGTTTGATTGGTATAATTTAAATTTTATTGTTTTATATTTGATGTAATTATGTTGGCTTTGGATTTGGAAATAATTTGCAAAAGCTTCTGCAGGAAAATGCTATTTGAATTTTCGCATTCATCTATAAGTCTCAATGATTATTATTTCATATGCAAAAAGAGTTGTGTAAAAATATGTATGATTGACATTTATCACCAGACTTACGTCTTCATTTGTCTATATCAGGCAAATTAGAACACGGAGTGTCAGACAAATATTCGAAATTTTGATTAAATGAATGGATATTACATTAATATATAATCATATGCTACTTCATGACTTTCCTTAAGAAGAATTCAAATCTACAAATATTAAGCACAATGTATACGAAGATTTACGTTATCCATCATTTCAGCAATACGGTTTGCTACAGTTTTAACGCCTTAACATAAAAAATAAATTCATTCGCGAAAACATTTTCCCTCGGGACGGATTAATAGGGAGCACTTTGTTTAGGGGCTTCAGTAAAGGTAGGTATCGAGGCAACAACTTACATTTCTTAAAAATTAGATAACTACTTTGATAGCTAACAATAAGGAAATAGCATTATAATATGGAATGAGATTTTTTGTCTTTGAATTTAAAATACGAAACGTTTAGTCGAGTTAGGCGCTGGTCGTTTATAAGGAGCCCTGCAGCCGGCAGTACAGCGGGTGCAGTGTCGCTTTAAAAGTCCTCCCCTATTTCGTGAATTGTGTGAATGGCCTTCGGTTCTCTCCGACGCTCTGGTTGTTATTGTTTTCGCCTCCGTCATTTTCAGTCATGGCTGCTCATTCTACTGAAGAGCCGTTTCCCCTCCACGGGCTGCTTCCCAAAAAAGAAACCGGGGCCGCTTCTTTCCTCGCCCGCTATCCGGAGTATGACGGTCGCGGCGTCCTCATCGCTGTCCTTGACACCGGCGTGGATCCCGGGGCCCCGGGCATGCAGGTAAACTCTAGAGCGGGGATTTCCGTGGCATCGCAGGCCGCAGGCTGGAAGCACAGGCCCTCCGGGGTGTTTTGTGGAAGTTAGCGGGTGGAAAGTGGCACGTCGACCCGTGTCCGTTTTACCCCGAGGCCTTTATTAACGGCTTTATTCTGTCATTTTGCTTCCTTAGTAAGTTACCTCTTTGTGACCCGTTTCGTATCTATAAACGAATATGACTGGTGAATTAGTCTTGTTTGCATATAAAGGGCTGTCTGTATTTTTTGTAGCTTTTGTGAACATATTTAAATAAACCAGCAAGTATTTCTTCCTGCACCGCATCCATCTGTAGGAAGCTGGCTAGTAACTCGCTGACAGACCGCAGCAGCCGGAGCCGGCATGCCACACAAGTGTCAGTGTGATTTGCAGATTACCGAGCGTGGAAAAACCACATTTTTAAACAGTTTTCAGATTATTTTTTTCAATCGTATTCGTTTGTCTTTTAGTGTATGTTTATTGATGTGTCTTTATGAGTTATGAGACTGAAGCCAGCTAAGAATTTTTTGTTACGGAGCCCTGCATGTGGTACCCACACTTCACATCTTCCCGCTGCAGCGAATGTGGTGAAAGTTCTTCTCTGATCGGAGGAAGAAGAATCTACGTGTTCCTGCCTTTCTCATATCACGATGGTTCAGAAGGATAACTATTTTTTTGTCCCCTGTCATCAATCGGTCTTCAGTCATATTGCTGAAACATGCTTTTTGCTGAAACACGTTTTTTTCCCCCTCAAAGTTGTTTCATTCCAGTCAACAGACCCGATGTATAAGCTGAATACAAATGCGAGTTGGTCTGCCAGACGTAGACTCCGAGTTGTCCATGACGGCTTTTTGGCTTGAATCTGTTTACTTTTGATGGATTTTTTTTTATCTGTCACAAGACACATTCTATATCAGTGTTTCCCTGTGTCTGCATTTTAGAGTCTTCACTTAGCTGTAAACTTAAATTGTCTCGAGTGTTAACGTGAGTCTGTAGTAGTTGGAAGGATTTAAAAAAATATTTTTTTCCCCACATTTTCTGTAGATCACTACTGATGGAAAGCCTAAGCTAATTGACATCATTGACACAACGGGTAGCGGAGATGTGAACATGTCGACAGTGGTGGAGCCCAAAGATGGCGTGGTGCAGGGTCTCTCTGGCAGGACCCTCAAGGTGGCGTTCTTTCTCAGTAATGACCTTCAGCCTGTTCTGCTTCTGGTGCTGCTCTACCTTTAATTCGCAGAGTGACCTGTTCTGGTGTCTGTCCTTGCAGATCCCGACAACATGGGTCAACCCTTCTGGGCGCTACCACATCGGAATCAAGAATGGCTATGAGTTTTTCCCCAAAGCTTTAAAAGAGAGACTTCAGGTGAGCTGAACTGTCCTGTAAAATGCCTTTCTGATAGTTGTTGTTTCTACATTCAAAGGCAGGATGAGGAAGATTAAATTTTTGACCTGACTGACATTGTTCTGTGTGTAACATTCCAAAAAAGATAATAGTGACTGTCTGTGTGAGATTTCTGTATTTGATGAGCAGAAGTCTCATCATTTTTTACTTAAGCTTTGATTTACCAGCTGGGCTATATTGTGCGTGTTTGTGAGTGATGAGAGGAGACACTGCTTGAGGTCTCTGTCCCCTTTGCAGAAGGAGCGTAAGGAGAAGATGTGGGATCCAGCACACAGAGCCGCTTTGGCCGAAGCATCTCGCAAGACAGAGGAGTTTGAGAATTCGCATCCCTCCCCCTCACAGGTCAGAACCCAGGGATTGACTTTGCTTCTCTGACTTGTGCCTTGATTTGTAGAGTGTCGCTCTTGGTGTGAACAAAGAAATCCTGGTTACCAGTTCATTTGCTACTCACATTTGTATGGGGCAGTTTGTGGCTCAGAGGGTTAAGCTCTTGCCTGTGATCGCAAGGTTGCTGGTTCGAACCCCAAATATTTGTGGGCCCCTGAGCAAGGCCCTTAATCCCCACCTTCAGGGGTGTGGCTAGCCCTGAGCTGTGACCCCCACCTAAGCTAGCTCTGTCCTGCATATATGTCTGTGTGTCTCATGGAGAGCACGATGGGGGTAGGTGAAAAGAGAATTTCCTCATGGGGATTAATAAAGTTTCACTGATGTATTTTACTCTATTGTCACACCGTACATGTGACCATCCCAGAGCCATGCCCAGTGTGAGCGACTGGGCTTCATGTTTTCCGTGTGAGCGGTAAAGACTGAACTTTGCATCGTCTGGTTTCCAACTGCAGGTAGAGAAGCTCTGGAAGGAGGAGCTGCAGTGCCATTCGGAGCTTCTGGCTTCCCTGGAGAAGAAGTACAGTGACCCAGGCCCTGTGTATGACTGTGTGCTGTGGCACGATGGCGTGACCTGGAGGTAGGGCTGGGCCCTCACATGAGACTGGCTTTGAGTTTGTAGTTGAGTGTAATGCTACTCCAAAATTATTTCTGTAGAACATGGTATTGTATTCTTTGAATGCTGCTGACTTGTATTCATGTTACAACATTTGTGGGTGGTGTTTGTTGAGCGTGAAGCTGCCTGTCTTGGGGTGGAAAAGGTGTACGGTCACAATGCTGTGACGAGCTGCGTTGCGTAAGCATCCGCGGTGTATTCATTTTCCTATGTGTCATAGGGCGGTGGTGGACACATCAGAGTGTGGAGATTTGGCTTCTTGTGTCGTGCTGAGCTCGTACAGAGAGAGGCAGGAGTTTGCCTCGCTGGGGACCTGTGAGATGCTCAACTACTCCATAAACATCTATGACGAAGGCAACACCCTCTGCATCGTCACCAGTGGAGGTGGGACCCCGGGGCGACTGTGTGTTCCGGGAAAAACTAAAGGAGCATCTGGGGGGGGGGGGGGGGGTCCCATTTTATTTACAGCACAG